>NC_041399.2:120875335-121018224 GCF_900747795.2 Erpetoichthys calabaricus | reverse complement strand
TACATAAACATATACTTGTATATACATATCTACATATACACATATCTATATATATATATATTTATATATATACATATACACATCCGCATATGCAGTGATCCCTCGCTATATCGCGCTTCGCCTTTCGCGGCTTCACTCCATCGCGGATTTTATATGTAAGCATATTTAAATATATATCGCGGATTTTCGCTGCTTCGCGGGTTTCTGCGGACAATAGGTCTTTTAATTTCTGGTACATGCTTCCTCAGTTGGTTTGCCCAGGTTGATTTCATACAAGGGACGCTATTGGCAGATGGCTGAGAAGCTATCCAGCTTACTTTCTCTCTCTCTCTCTCTCTCTCTTGCGCTGACGTGGGGGGTGTGAGCAGGGGGGCTGTGTGCAGCTGCTTCCTGAAGGACACGTATTGATTTTTTTTATCTGTCTCTCGCTATCTCTCTCTCTGTCTTCCTGCTCCTGACATAGGGGGTGTGAGCTGCCGCCTTCAACAGCTTTGTACCGGCGGTGCTTCGCATACTTAAAAGCCAAAAAGCCGTATTGATTTTTTTTTTGACTGCTTGCTTTGCACTCCTTTGAAAAGGAAGATATGTTTGCATTCTTTTAATTGTGAGACAGAACTGTCATCTCTGTCTTGTCATGGAGCACAGTTTAAACTTTTGAAAAAGAGACAAATGTTTGTTTGCAGTGGTTGAATAACGTTCCTGTCTCTCTACAACCTCCTGTGTTTCTGCGCAAATCTGTGACCCAAGCATGACATTCTAAAAATAACCATATAAACATATGGTTTCTACTTCGCGGATTTTCCTATTTCGCGGGTGGCTCTGGAACGCAACCCCCGCGATGGAGGAGGGATTACTGTATATACATATATCAACATATATATACATATACACACATACATACACACACACACACATATATATATATATATATCATATACTATATATATAAATTTATATATATCTATCTATCTATCTATATATCTATCTATATATTTATTTATATATATATATATATATCTGTATCTATCTATCTATATATATTCATCCCCGTGCTTTGCAGCGGCGAAGTACTGCTTTTAAATTTTTATTAAGAAGAAAACCTTTTGAAATTGAGTGAAACTATATGAATAAAAATTAGTTAAGGATGTGTTTTTTTGTGAAGCTGACTTCACACAGCCTCTCCGGTGTTTTATAAACGAACGTCATATAAGGTCTTCCTTTTTCGTTGCTTTGCCAACGGAAGCAGCCTTTTTATTTAATCCTGTTCTTACGATTGTTCTGTTTCTATATCACATTGTCAGTTCAGCACTCCGGTTGTAATATGACGAAGCCGTGCAAGCTTACTGTTGAGAATGCAACGTATAGTTGTACAGGAGAAAAGAAATCTTGCGTCAAATCAATGGCAACGTTTTGTACGTCTATGAACTTAATTTAAACTTTAGGTTTACACGGTTCTTTGTTTCCGAAGTACCTGCACACATGAATATGTCTGTATGCGTCAGTCGCTTCATATGTTCACGTGAGCCGCTCTCTTGTGTGATGTTGCGATGTCCACGGCTTTATTTAATGTTAGCTAAGACCCGGCACTTAAACGTTTCTTGCTACAGCAATTTTAACTCCGTTACAAAGTGATCCAAAGTCTCGTTTATACCTCGTGTCTTCTCATTAAACTTGTAAGTCGCGAATATGGTATTGCAAACGGCAGCGGGAGCATTTCTATAAAGTTAATTTAAACTTACGGTTTACACCGTGCTTTGTTTCCGCAGTAGCTACACTTATGAATATGCTTGTATGCGTCACTCGCTCGCTTCTTATTGTTTCGCTGCCTTCTCAATTGTGTAATGAATGTTTTCTTCAGTGCTGTTTGGGGCTCTTCCTTGTTTTGTACGTACTGCCTTCACAGTCAGTTCACGTGATCACGTGGGTGGCGTGATGACGCGATACGCAACTCCGCCTCCCACGGCCATGGAGGTGCACTCTATTCTCTATCTATCTATGTATATATATACATCCCCGTGCTTTGCAGCGGCGAAGTACTGCTTTTAAATTTTTATTAAGAAGAAAACCTTTTTAAATTGAGTGAAAATATACCAATAAAAATTTGTTAAGGATCTGTTTTTTTGTGAAGCTGACTTCACACAGCCTCTCCGCTGTTTTATAAACGAACGTCATATAAGGTCTTCCTTTTTCGTTGCTTTGCCAACGGAAGCAGCCTTTTTATTTAATCCTGTTCTTACGATTGTTCTGTTTCTATATCACATTGTCAGTTCAGCACTCCGGTTGTAATATGACGAAGCCGTGCAAGCTTACTGTTGAGAATGCAACGTATAGTTGTACAGGAGAAAAGCAATCTTGCCTCAAATCAATGGCAACCTTTTGTAGGTCTATGAACTTAATTTAAACTTTAGGTTTACACTGTTCTTTGTTTCCGAAGTACCTGCACACATGAATATGTCTGTATGCGTCAGTCGCTTCATATGTTCACGTGAACCGCTCTCTTGTGTGATGTTGCGATGTCCACGCCTTTATTTAATGTTAGCTAAGACCCGGCACTTAAACGTTTCTTGCTACAGCAATTTTAACTCCGTTACAAAGTGATCCAAAGTCTCGTTTATACCTCGTGTCTTCTCATTAAACTTTTATCTCGCGAATATGTTATTGCAATCCGCAGCGGGAGCGTTTCTATAAACTTAATTTAAACTTACGTTTTACACCGTGCTTTGTTTCCCTTATGAACATGCTTGTATGCTTAACTCTCTCCGTTCTCAATTGTTTAATTAATTTTTTGCTCTTCGCTGTTTGCGGCTGTTCCTCCATTTCCCCCTACTTCGTTCTTTTATCTCGCGAATATGTTATTTCAATCCTTAACGGGAGCGTTTCAATAAACTGATTGAAAATAGTTTTGCATTTACCTTTTTAGTAAAAGGCGAGCTTTTAAGCCTGAGAAATCACCCCGTAAATGCACACGTTTAATTGCACATGTGTTAATATGTATGGTTACACAGTATTAAAAGACAGTGAACAACGTCAGTTACCTTTGTTCCCGCGTTTGATAAAAGGTGATCTTTTAAGCCTGAGAAATCACCCCGTAAATGCACACGTTTAATTGTACATGTGTTAATATGTATGCTTACACAGTATTAAAAGACAGTCAAAAATTAACGTCATTTACCTTCGTTCCTGCGTGTGACTCGTGCTGTAAATCTCTTCCTTGTTTTTAGTTCACGTGATTACGTAGGAGGCGTGATGACGCGATACGTGACTCCGCCTCCTCCATTACAGTGTATGGACAAAAAATATGTTCCAGTTATGACCATTACGCTTTGAATTTCGAAATGAAACCTGCCTAACTTTTGTAAGTAAGCTGTAAGGAATGAGCCTGCCAAATTTCAGCCTTCCACCTACACGGGAAGTTGGAGAATTAGTGATGAGTCAGTCAGTCAGTCAGTGAGTGAGTGAGTCAGTCAGTGAGGGCTTTGCCTTTTATTATTATAGATTATGCCCAATAATTACTCCATTCTCGTTATTGCTATTTACTAACTGTTGGCAGGAGTCGCCAACTAAAATGGTTGCAAATGTGGCCAAAAATATAATTTGTATTGCTTTATAAAGCCACTTCTGTCTTATATTCTACACTTCTTCTTATCTTGCATTCTGTTACACTTGTTTGGAAGTTGATAGTGACAAGTCCTCTATGCTCATAAGTCCTTCTCATAAGCTGTTCTTTTATGTTTATGACTTCCCATTGTGTATTCATGCAAAATATTTTTACTTCCTACTTGTAATACCTTACATTTACTTACATTAAATTTTATCTAGCACAAATCTGCCCAAGCCTGTATACTATATACTGTACAGTGCATCTGGAAAGTATTCTCAGCGCATCACTTTTTCCACATTTTGTTATGTTACAGCCTTATTCCAAAATGGATTAAATTCATTTTTTTCCTCGGAATTCTACACACAACACCCCATAATGACAACGTGAAAAAAGTTTACTTGAGATTTTTGCAAATTTATTAAAAATTTAAAAACTGAGAAATCACATGTACATAAGTATTCACAGCCTTTGCTCAATTCTTTGTCAGTGCACCTTTGGCAGCAATTACAGCCTCAAGTCTTTTTGAATATGATGCCACAAGCTTGGCACACCTATCCTTGGCCAGTTTCGCCCATTCCTCTTTGCAGCACCTCTCATGCTCCATCAGGTTGGATGGGAAGCATCAGTGCACAGCCATTTTAAGATCTCTCCAGAGATGTTCAATCGAATTCAAGTCTGGGCTCTAACTGGGCCCTCAAGGACATTCACAGAGTTGTCCTGAAGCCACTCCTTTGATATCTTGGCTGTCTGCTTAGGGTCGTTGTCCTGCTGAAAGATGAACCGTCGCCCCAGTCTGAGGTCAAGAGCGCTGTGGAGCAGGTTTTCATCCAGGATATCTCTGTACATTGCTGCAGTCATCTTTCCCTTTATCCTGACTAGTCTCCCAGTCCCTGCCGCTGAAAAACATCCCCACAGCATGATGCTGCCACCACCATACTTCACTGTAGGGATGGTATTGGCCTGGTGATGAGCGGTGCCTGGTTTCCTCCAAACGTGACGCCTGGCATTCACACCAAAGAGTTCAATATTTGTCTCATCAGACCAAAGAATTTTCTTTCTCATGGTCTTAGAGTCCTTCAGGTGCCTTTTGGCAAACTCCAGGCGGGCTGCCATGTGCCTTTTACTAAGGAGTGGCTTCCGTCTGGCCACTCTACCATACAGGCCTGATTGGTGGATTGCTGCAGAGATGGTTGTCCTTCTGGAAGGTTCTCCTCTCTCCACAGAGGAACACTGGAGCTCTGACAGAGTGACCATCGGGTTCTTGGTCACCTCCCTGACTAAGGCCCTTCTCCCCCGATTGCTCAGTTTAGATGGCCGGCCAGCTCTAGGAAGAGTCCTGGTGGTTTCGAACTTCTTCCACTGACGGATGATGGAGGCCGCTGTGCTCATTGGGACCTTCAAAGCAGCAGAAATTTTTCTGTAACCTTCCCCAGATTTGTGCCTCGAGACAATCCTGTCTCGGAGGTCTACAGACAATTCCTTTGACTTCATGCTTGGTTTGTGCTCTGACATGAACTGTCAACTGTGGGACCTTATATAGACACTTGTGTGCCTTTCCAAATCATGTCCAATCAACTGAATTTACCACAGGTGGACTCCAATTAAGCTGCAGAAACATCTCAAGGATGATCAGGGGAAACAGGATGCACCTGAGCTCAATTTTGAGCTTCATGGCAAAGGCTGTGAATACTTATGTACATGTGCTTCCTCAATTTTTTTTATTTTTAATAAATTTGCAAAAATCTCAAGTAAACTTTTTTCATGTTGCCATTATGGGGTGTTGTGTGTAGAATTCTTAGGAAAAAAATGAATTTAATCCATTTTGGAATAAGGCTGTAACATAACAATATGTGGAAAAAGTGATGCACTGTGAATACTTTCCGGATGCAGTGTATGTCCTTCTATAATTGTTCAATGAATTCTAGATTATCTGCCACAACACCTAGCTTGTCATTATTTGCAATCTTAAATGAAATATAGCAGCAGACCTAGCACTGACACTTGGGACACCACCCAAAATTTAATAAGGATTCTTGTACTATAACCCACAGTTAGTGTGTTTTTAGAAAATACTGCATCCATCTACCCTCTGCACCTTGAACTCACACTTCGTTTAGTTTAATGCCCAACCTGGCACATGGGATCTTATCATATGCTTACTGGAAATCAAGATAAATAATATATGCACCCTGCGGTGGGCTGGCACCCTGCCCGGGATTTGTTCCTGCCTTGCGCCCTGTGTTGGCTAGGATTGGCTCCAGCAGACCCCCGTGACCCTGTGTTAGGATATAGCGGGTTGGATAATGGATGGTTGGATAATATATGCACTACCCTGATTATATCCATTTGTTGCTTCCTTATAGAATTTCGGCATATTAGTAAGACGGCCATCCCCATCTGGTGACTGTTTCCTAAAACCTGTTTTTGCCATGTGCTGCTGAAACTTCTCCTTATTAATTCCTTCTGTTAATGTACCTGTGATGCACATTAAGCCTGCTGGCCTGTAGTTACTTTGATCTTCCTGATTACCATTTTTATATAACAGGATAATAGGATAAGATATATATTGACTAATTTAATGGGGATTGTGGCATCGTTGTAAAATTTCATATAACTTATTACAGTGTCCATCAGTTCATCAATGTCAGCATAGGATTCTTTAAACACGGTCCAAACAGTGCATTCAAAACAGTTACGCAGGTACTCCGCAGTACAGTGTGTTTAATTTCTAGTTTTCTCTTTTAAAGGCTGGTATAGTTTTTGTTGCTATAGTTGTGAAAGAGGGGATTGTATTTACCTGTACTATATAGTACCTAATGAAGAATAATCCATGTTGGCTGTGATTCAGTACATTATGAGAGGAAGATCTGCCAAACCAGATTTTCAATTTTTTTTTATTTATTTTTTTTAAACAGGCAACTGCAATCGTTGACAAAAGCAAACCATACAAAATCTCTGGTTAAAGATTAGTTTTGAAACTAGAAGCAACAGGCATCAGAGGTACCTGGAAAAAAAACTATCTTAAGTTGGTTAATTGGCAGGAGACAAATACAGATTAGAGGAGAATACCTCATGATTGGTGAGGTCATCAGTGGAGTCATTCAGGGGTCTGTCCTGGGCCCATTACTTTTTCTAATTTATATTAATATTGATTTTTATGTACAGTAATCCCTCGCTATATCGCGCTTCGACTTTCGCGCCTTCACTCTATCGCGGATTTTATATGTAAGCATATTTAAATATATATCGCGGATTTTTCGCCGGTTCGTGGGTTTCAGTGAACAATGGGTCTTTTAATTTCTGGTACATGCTTCCTCAGTTGGTTTGCCCAGTTGATTTCATACAAGGGACGCTATTGGCAGATGGCTGAGAAGCTACCGAACCAGAGCGCGTATTACGTTTTAAATAAAACTCCTCAAATATATTGTGAGCACGGGGGCTGTTCGCACCCCTAGAGGGTGCTCAAAAAACGCTGAAAGACTATCTTCATATTACTCCCTTCCTTGCTGGGCTTACTTGTGGCTGCTTTGTCAAGCGATATGCTTCCCGCATGGTGCTTCACATACTTAAAAGATCAAACAGCACGTATTGATTTTTGATTGTTTGCTTTTCTCTCTCTCTCTCTCTTGCTCTGACATTCTCTGGTCCTGCCGGATGGGGTGTGAGCAGAGGGGCTGTTTGCACACTGGCCTAGATGATACGGACGCTCCTCTAAAAAATGCTGAAAGACTACCTTTACATTGCTCCCTTTCTTGCAGCTGCTTTGTCCGGCGGTGCTTCGCATACTTAAAAGCCCAAACAGCCCTATTGATTTTTGATTGTTTGCTTTTTTCTCTCTCTCTCTTGCATTCTCTGCTCCTGAGGCGCACTCCTTTGAAGAGGAAGATATGTTTGTATTTTAATTGTGAGACGGAGCTGTCATCTCTGTCTTGTCATGGAGCACGTTTAAACTTTTGAAAAAGAGACAAATGTTTGTTTGCAGTGTTTGAATAAAGTTCCTGTCTCTCTACAGCCTCCTGTGTTTCTGTGCATATCTGTGACCCAAGCATGACAATATAAAAATAACCATATAAACATCGATTGAGGAGGGATTACTGTAGTTAGTAAATTTGTGAAATTTGCATATGATACTTAAAGCGTCAAAATGGCAGATACTGAGGAGGCAGTGAAAACACTTCAAAAAGACATGGACAAGCTTCAGAACTGGGTGAACATTTGGAAAATGCAATTTAATGTAGATAAGTGTGAACTGTTACATGTGGTGAAAAGGAACACGAATATAAATATATGAAAAGAATGCTTTAGGGGTTTATGTTGCACATTATTTTCATCATCTAAGCAATATGCTGAAGCTATTAAAAGGCAAATATTAGGTTACATCATTAAAAGGTTGAAGATAAATTGAGGGACTTAATACATAAGCTATAAAATGCACAAGTAACAGCGCATATGAAGTACTGTGTGCAGTTCTGGTCACCATGTTACAACAAAGTTTTAACATCTCCTAAAGCTGTGTAGAGAAAAGCAACCAGCTGCAATCCATAACTTAAGGACATGTTCTGCTCAGAAAGACTCTGAGAATTAAATCTATTTACTCACCAGCAGAAGAACTGTGTAGAGATTTTATCCAGGTCTTCAAAGTTCTCAAAGGCATTGATAAAGTAGATCAAACAGAATTCTTTCAACTTCAGGGTGAATCACACATTCGAGGACCAGGGCTGTGGAGTCTGTAGATAAATTCTTCGACTCTGACTCCTTAGTTTCCAGTACTTCTGACTCCGACTCCCCGACTCCTCTGTATTTAATATGCTAATGTATTTTCCATGTTGGTTGAAGGAAGGCAACGTACACGTCATTTAAGAACATAACTACTAGCTAGGAAGCTGACTCTCTACCGTTTTGGCCAGTTAAACAAAAAAATAAAAACAATAAGGTTTTATTTATTGTTTTTATCAAGTGGCTATAAAGTAGTAGCATGCATAAAAATCAGGAACAGGAACTTTACCAGTTCAAAAAATATAAACCACATTCTTCAGTAGTTTTAAAACAAAAACAAAGCTTAACTACATGAACAAAAAACAGTTTTATATTAAACTTGGAATACAGTTGTAGAGTAGAATAGCTGTTAAATGCAATCCAGAACTATCTCAATGCAATGTTCTACAAAACTGAATTGCTTCTTAAATCTGACTTGATTATTGTTAGAGCTGAAAATAGTCTTTCAACACTGACTTGGGTGGGTGACATTGCTGTTACAGTTCTAGCCACATCACTAATAATCTCTGGATCAACAAGGATGGCTTCTTCTACAGTCAGTTTCCATAAGTGATCATACTTTTCAACTACTTTTAATTCTTTAAAAAAACTCCTGCTGGAATCTCTTTATTTGGACATTTACTGGTCGTTTATCTTTCACGCATAGGTGATGTCGGTTTGCTTTTGAAACTTCCATTTTATCCAAGTAGGAATCAAAATCTAATTCTTCATTTGTAGAGGATGATCCTGAGTTACCAGTGCTTAATAGCTTCATCCAGTGGTGGTGTTTCAGGTAGTAGTAATCCCTTTATGTGAACTGCTACATCATGGAGTGCCTTTTTTCCATTAGCAATCTGGTCACTGCTCAACATAAATAGCAGCTAGCAAGATTTAATTATCCAGTAAGAGACTCTGTTCATTGAAGATACAATGCCATCCGCTATTAACCCTTCACTTTTGTTCAGGCAATATATCAAGCTCTTCCATTCCAAGAAAAATTTACTGGGTGTTAAATCTTCATATGCAACCTCTTGGTGACAGTAAAGGGGTAAGAAAGTAGATTTTCCAGTTCTTTTACTTGTGCTCACTGGCTTTCAGTTAATAAAACATTTTAATTGCCCAGTTCTTAAAGAAAGTCTTTTAGTTCAAGCAAACACTTTACCATCAAATAAGTGCTTCCCCAGCATGTTGTTTGATCGAAAATGGCTCCTTTTCCTGCACGCCTTTTCAAAATGGCATCTGTTTTAGGAGCTCTGGCTGCAACAGTTACTTACCTCAATTTGCTAATTAGAGTAGCTTGCATGAAGATCTTTCAATCCATCTCTTATTGCAAGTTGCAGAGTATGAACAGCACATTGCATATGTTGAATAGTAGTAAGCTTAGATGCTTCTTCAGCAATGTTATCCAAAATTTCACTATTCTCTTCGGTTTCACTTTCTCCAATACTTGCAGAACTGTCTTCCTCTAATATCTGTTGGTCACTTTCTTCATCAACTTTATTCATTTTCTTAATTGTGCTTAACATATTAGAAGCATTATCTGTCACAATACATAGAATCTGTTCCTTTTTAATTTCAAAATCTTCTAGAACAGGTGGTGTGCAAAGTTATGGTAAAATTCAGCCCTGGGTGGGAGCATATGTGGAGAGTGCAGACAAAACCCCTCAACACACATCAGGCCATAGCACACACCATCACCTATATCATTACACTTGTTTACATTCAAATGAACTTGTTAAACACATTATATCTGAAATAAAATTAAAACACTTTTTGTAATGTACCATAATCCAGATTACAATGTGTGAATGTATGGTTGTATAATAGCTCAGCTGAACTTCACACTAGTAGTAACACAACTATGCACTGGGCTTTATTCTTACATCAGAGAAGTACTTAATTATGACTATTGTTTATGAAATGGGGCATTCAAACTTACTGATTTTTTTTTTTTTCATTGCAATTTAAATTTATTAGGAGTCGGAGTCTGTACATTTTTTCTGACTCAAGATACCAAAAATTGTCTCTGACTCCTCAACTCCTATTCCACAGCCCTGTCGAGGACACAAGTGGAAATACAGGGGAAGTGTATTTAGAACTGAAGCCAGAAAGCACCTCTTTATGCAAAGATTTGTGGGAATCTGCAACAAACTACCAAGACATGTAGTTAAAGCAGAAACCTTGACAACCTTTTAGTAGTATCTGCAACCTAAAAATAAAAGAGGACAATGATTACTTTGTTTTTTTGCTGATCCTAAGACAAACACATGCTCACACACACACACTTACCTCACACACTGGTGTACTACGTGAAGTCCTCTATTGGATCTCCCTCACTGTAGCTGCAGCAGCTGGGGTCCTTGGCATGTGCTGCCTCTGTTGTATATGCGTACCACATGCGCCTTCCCCAGCTCCTCACGGAAGAGGCGCCTCTTGTACAACTTTGACACGTTCTATTCAGGAAAGATCTCCGTCCAAATGACAAATGCATTTTAGGCTGATACATCAATCATGTTGTAAAAGATGACCAGCGGCCAGCACGCAGTCATTCGCTTGGTGCAGTAGGACCCTGTGACGTTGTCCACACATTTGGTGGCATTGTAGTGTAGGATTACAGTTGGTTTCAGCTTTTTTGTGCAAAGTGTACATGAGCACAACATTTTTCACTTTTTTGGGGGCAGTAAGAGACACTAGGGCTGTGGTGTCTGTGAAGGCAAACATGGAAGACTGAGGAGCCCTGTTCTTGGTTACCAGCCGCTCAGCAGGGAGTTCAGCCTGTTCTTTTGGACCAGGGTGTTCAGCCCTGTTCTTTCGGGCCGTTCCGACCATCGTGAGCTTTCTCTTTAGAAGCTCCTGACCCAAGTTGTAGCTTGTGAAAAAATTGTCACAGGTTATGTTGTACCGCCTGAGGCCTTGTGCCATATCAAGCACGACCCTCGTACCCTGATTTTTCTCTGGGGCTCCTCCACGCATGTTCAATACATAGCTGGTATTTGCATCACATGCTGCCCAGATTTTTATGCCGTATTTACAGTGCATCCGGAAAGTATTCACAGCGCATCACTTTTTCCACATTTTGTTATGTTGCAGCCTTATTCCAAAATGGATTAAATTCATTTTTTTCCTCAGAATTTTACACACAACACCCCATAATGACAATGTGAAACAAAGTTTACTTGAGGTTTTTGCAAATTTATTAAAAATAAAAAAACTGAGAAATCACATGTACATAAGTATTCACAGCCTTTGCTCAATACTTTGTCGATGCACCTTTGGCAGCAATTACAGCCTCAAGTCTTTTTGAATATGATGCCACAAGCTTGGCACACCTATTCTTGGCCAGTTTCGCCCATTCCTCTTTGCAGCACCTCTCGTGCTCCATCAGGTTGGATGGGAAGCGTCGGTGCACAGCCATTTTAAGATCTCTCCAGAGATGTTCAATCGAATTCAAGTCTGGGCTCTGGCTGGGCCCTCAAGGACATTCACAGAGTTGTCCTGAAGCCACTCCTTTGATACCTTGGCTATGTGCTTAGGGTCGTTGGCCTGCTGAAAGATGAACCGTCGCCCCAGTCTGAGGTCAAGAGCGTTCTGGAGCAGGTTTTCATCCAGGATGTCTCTGTACATTGCTGCAGTCGTCTTTCCCTTTATCCTGACTAGTCTCCCAGTTCCTGCCGCTGAAAAACATCCCCACAGCATGATGCTGCCACCACCATGCTTCACTGTAGGGATGGATGGTGCCAGGTTTTCCCCAAATGTGACGCCTGGCATTCACACCAAAGAGTTCAATCTTTGTCTCATCAGACCAGAGAATTTTCTTTCTCATGGTCCGAGAGTCCTTCAGGTGCCTTTTGGCAAACTCCAGGCGGGCTGCCATGTGCTTTTTACTAAGGAGTGGCTTTCGTCTGGCCACTCTACCATACAGGCCTGATTGGTGGATTGCTGCAGAGATGGTTGTCCTTCTGGAAGGTTCTCCTCTCTCCACAGAGGACCTCTGGAGCTCTGACAGAGTGACCATTGGGTTCTTGGTCACCTCCCTGACTAAGGCCCTTCTCCCCCTATCGCTCAGTTTAGATGGCTGGCCAGCTCTAGGAAGAGTCCTGGTGGTTTTGAACTTCTTCCACTTACGGATGATGGAGGCCACTGTGCTCATTGGGACCTTCAAAGCAGCAGAAATTTTTCTGTAACCTTCCCCAGATTTGTGCCTCGTGACAATCCTATCTTGCAGGTCTATAGACAATTCCTTTGACTTCATGTTTGGTTTGTGCTCTGACATGAACTGTCAACTGTGGGACCTTATATAGACAGGTGTGTGCCTTTATAAATCATGTCCAATCAACTGAATTTACCACAGGTGAAGCGCTACCACTGCACCACCCACTGTCAAAACAAGGCAATTACAACTACACAGATATTACTTATTCATTTGTCATTTTGTTACATGTCACTGTTTCACTTCACAAGAGTATTCACTTGTCTAGTTGCATGTGTGATGTGTGTTTTAGTTAGATGACTGGAGCTGTATGGAGTCAATAAGAGAGGTTTATGGTGGAGTGTAGCCACTTAGGTTCACTCTTATGGAGTCATTTAAATGTTCATCTGTCAGTCTTGTTCTGAACTTTGATTTCATGACATTCAGGTCAGAAAAGGCAGACTCACAGAGGTATGTAGACCCAAACAAAGCAGACATTTTCAGAGCTGCTTGGTGAAGATTCTTATAGTTATCTGGCACTACTAAGCTCCAGAAATGCTGAGAATGCTGTTGAGACTTCAACAGCACATTATTTTGAAGGTTTACTAATAGTGTTTCCCAACCTCAGCCCTGGGGACCCACGGTGGCTGCAGGGTTTTGTTCCAACCAGATTCTGTTATTAATTGGATTCCTGGCCTAATTAAGTGATGTGTTATTTCTCAAGTTCTGTGTTTTGGGAATATAAAAATTAGAAAACTAAGTTTGGTGAAAAAAAAAAAAAATATATATATATATATATATTAAACTGTACCAAGCAATTATATGGGAATAATGTATTTTTTTTCTTAATATTTTCATCTTGATTTTTATTCTACTTTTCTAGGTGTTCTAATTGTTTTATTAATCCATTATTTACTAATTAGTGGGTCTGATGCTAAAGTAGTTGCAGCCTTTGATTATTCAGTGTTGTTTGCCAGGGTGTTTGCTCTGCTAATTTTTCTTCTTCTTCTTTCGGCTGCTCCCGTTAGGGGTTGCCACAACAGATCATCTTCTTCCATATCTTTGTGTCCTCTGCATCTTGCTCTGTTACACCCATCACCTGCATGTCCTCTCTCACCACATCCGTAAACCTTCGTAGGCCTTCCTCTATTCCTCTTCCCTGGCAGTTCTATCCTTAGCATCCTTCTCCCAATATACCCAGCATCTCTCCTCTGTACATGTCCAAACCAACGCAATCTCGCCTCTCTGACTTTGTCTCCCAACTGTCCAAATTGAGCTGACCCTCTAATGTATTCATTTATAATCCTATCCATCCTCGTCACACCCAGTGCAAACCTTAGCATCTTTAACTCTGCTACCTCCAGCTCTGTCTCCTGCTTTCTGGTCAGTGCCACCGTCTCCAACCCATATAACATAGCTGGTCTCACTACCGTCCTGTAGACCTTCCCTTTCACTCTTGCTGATACCCGTCTGTCACAGATTACTCCTGACACTCTTCTCAACCCATTCCACCCTGACTGCACTTTTTCACCTCTCTTCCACAGTCCCCATTACTCTGTACTGTTGATCCCAAGTATTTAAACTCATCCACCTTTGCCAGCTGTACTCCATGCATCCTCACCATTCCACTGACCTCCCTCTCATTTACACACATGTATTCTGTCTTCCTACTGACCTTCATTCCTCTCCTGTCTAGAGCATATCTCCACCTCTCCAGGGTCTCCTCAACCTGCACCCTACTATCGCTACAGATCACAATATCATCAGCAAACATTATAGTCCACGGGGACTCCTGTCTAATCTCGTCTGTCAACCTGTCCATCACCATTGCAAATAAAGGGCTCAGAGCTGATCCCTAAATGTAATTCCACCTCCAACTTGAAATGCATCCATCACTCCTACCGCAGACCTCACCACTGTCACACTTCCTTCTACATATCCTGTACAACTCTTACGTACTTCTGTGCCACTCCTGACTTCCTCATACAATACCACAGCTCCTCTCGAGGCACCCTTTCATATGCTTTCTCCAGGTCCAGAAAGACACAATACAACTCCTCCTGGCCTTCTCTAAACTTCTCCATCAACATCCTCAGAGCAAACATTGCATATGTGGTCCTCTTTCTTGGCATGAAACCATACTGCTGCTCATTAATCATCACCTCACTTCTTAACCTAGCTTCCACTACTCTTTCCCATAGCTTCATGCTGTGGCTCATCACTTTTATTCCCCTGTAGTTAGTGCAGTCCTGCACATCCGCCTTATTCTTAAATATCGACACCAGTACACTTCTTCTCCACTCATCAGGCATCCGCTCACTTTCCAAGATTACATTAAACAATCTGGTTAAAAACTCCACTTCCATCTCTCCTAAACACCTCCATGCTTCCATAGGTATGTCACCTGGACCAATGGCCTTTCTGTTTTTCATCCTCTTCATAGCTGTCCTTACTTCCTCCTTGCTAAACCATTGCATTTCCTGATTCACTATCTCCACATCATCCAACCTCTTCTGTCTCTCGTTCTCTTCATTCATCAGCCTCTCAAAGTATTCTTTCTAACTGCTCAACACACTCTCCTCGCTTGTGAGTACGTTTCCATCTTTATCCTTTATCACCCTAACCTGCTGCAGATATTTCCCAGCTCACTCCCTCTGTCTAGCCAATCGGTACAGGTCCTTTTTTCCCCTCCTTGGTGTCCAACCTCTCATACAACTCATCATACGCCTTTTCTTTAGCCTTCGCCACCTCTATCTTTGCCTTGCTCCTTATTTCCTTGTACTCTTGTCTACTTTCTGCATCTCTCTGACTATCCTATTGCGTGATAGTTGCAGTCAAAATATAGAACCATTTTATTGAACAAATTTTGCAAACAACTTAAATTTTGACATTTTTTCAACCATCCAAAGAGGCATTTAGACTTAGTAAAATATTCAGAGGTGCTTGTCAAAAGTTGTATTGCACTGAACATGTCTTAGAAAAGGAATAAAGAGTAAATATTTTTTGTAAACTAACTACACTTTCTTTTAATAATCTCTGTCCACTGACACGTTAGCTATATGGATTGTAATGGCATTGGTTATCTCGATCAACCACTTGCTTTTTTTGTCAATAGTACCTCTAACAAATGTGTCTACAAGTGACGTCTGAATCGAGTGTCCTTTAGCTTTTTCAGTTTTACCTGAGGACGTGGAGGGTGCCAATCTTAGTTCCAAACATTCATGGTAACTCCAAAGCATGTTTGCGGCTAAGGTGGGGCAGCAAATTGCTCATGTTACCGCCTCTGGCGACAACTTTAGCTCTACAGCATTTGCAGTAAATAGTTGTTTGGTCCTCATCCGACCTTTTAAAACCAAAATCTCCAGACAACAGACGCGGCTCCTTTTTCCGGCAAAACTTCTTCTGTGTCATCATGTTCAACTTTAACGTCTGCTACAGCTTCAGTTTCTGAATGTTCTCTGTCAGTTTTCACCACGCAATACCTCCACTAACACATGTACTCCATTGCATGCGTGTTTAGCGGTGTAGCAGTGAAAAAAGTACCCCCTTAAACATTTTCCCACTGCGCCACATTCCGAACGTTGTTTAGGCTATTTAAACTGGTATTGCGGTATAAAAAAAATCCATATCATAACAAAAATCGGTTTTCGGTATGAACTGGTATACAGTAATCCCTCCTCCATCGCGGGGGTTGCGTTCCAGAGCCACCCGCGAAATAGGAAAATCCGCGAAGTAGAAACCATATGTTTATATGGTTATTTTAAGAATGTCATGCTTGGGTCACAGATTTGCGCAGAAACACAGGAGGTTGTAGAGAGACAGGAACGTTATTCAAACACTGCAAACAAACATTTGTCTCTTTTTCAAAAGTTTAAACTGTGCTCCATGACAAGACAGAGATGACAGTTCTGTCTCACAATTAAAAGAATGCAAACATATCTTCCTTTTCAAAGGAGTGCAAAGCAAGCAGTCAAAAAAAAAATCAATAGGGCTTTTTGGCTTTTAAGTATGCGAAGCACCGCCGGTACAAAGCTGTTGAAGGCGGCAGCTCACACCCCCTCTGTCAGGAGCAGGAAGAGAGAGGAAGAGAGAGAGAGAGAGAGATAGAGAGAGAGACAGATAAAAAAAATCAATACGTGCCCTTTGAGCTTTTAAGTATGCGAAGCTCCGTGCAGCATGTCCTTCAGGAAGCAGCTGCACACAGCCCCCCTGCTCACACCCCCCTACGTCAGCGCAAGAGAGAGAGAGAGAGAGAAAGTAAGCTGGATAGCTTCTCAGCCATCTGCCAATAGCGTCCCTTGTATGAAATCAACTGGGCAAACCAACTGAGGAAGCATGTACCAGAAATTAAAAGACCTATTGTCCGCAGAAACCCGCGAAGCAGCGAAAAATCCGCGATATATATTTAAATATGCTTACATATAAAATCCACGATGGAGTGAAGCCGCGAAAGGCGAAGCGCGATATAGCGAGGGATCACTGTACCTCCCAACACTAAGTTAAGCATTTAAATCTATAGCAAAAGCAGAAATATTTCTAAATGTCTTATAAATGTAAAAGTCATGCTTCTCTGCTTTTCTGAATGTAGAATAAAAGAAAAATAATACCAGCTAATTAAATGAGATCAGTTTTTTCAGGTGTTGTCACTGATTAGTAATCTGGTTGGAACAAAAACCTGCAGCCACAGTGTGCCCCCAGGACCGAGGCTAGGAAATACTGTACTAATATATAATATATAAAATCCAATGTCTGTCTGTCTGCTTTTCATGAGAGAACTACTTTGCTAATTTGCTTGAACATTCTAGTTGATTTTGTGACTTCTCTCATTTTGCTATGTATCAGTTCGCTTGCATTACCGATTTATTTGCTCGAATCAGAGATCCACACAACGGGCCGAGGGAAGGAACCCTCCTCACTCACGCTGCAGCCTTGGGACATATTCCTTACCCCGCTTAGCTAGCGAATAAGAGAACAATTGAATTCAACTTTGTTTTGATATTTAAAGTGTTACTTTGGTCTTTGATGAGTTTGAGACCGGATATTCTGTTAAGTATATATGCTACATTGAAAAGATAGATTGCAATTCAGATTGTGGATCATATGATTTTTTGGAAAGATCACCCACTCCTAATTTGACTAATCAAGTTTTAAAATTTATGTAAGATTCATTTACCCTTTGGCGACCTACCGGTAGCTCACAAACAACGTTTTGGACACCCCTGATCTTTGTAATATTAACAATGCAGCATGGGGGGGGGGTTGCAAATATGTGAAATGAACCATTTTCATTTTATATGTTGATTATACTTACTTAGTCAAGCAGAAGATGTTTCATACTGAAAAAATATTTTTAACTAGTTTTTAAATATTTTTTAACTTCAATATAGGTCAATTTGACCCGCAACATAACAGGAGGGTTAAGCACAAAGCACGGATGTGCAAAAAAACATATTCATTGCTAAATATGAATATGCTAAATGTGTGTTGTTCATTTGGTTTTTAAAGCCAAACTAATGTCCATTCCTATAATCCCAAAAATGTGACATAGTGAAAGCACGTTGTCACGCTTGGGTCACAGATTTGCACAGAAACACAGGAGATTGTAGAGACAGGAACTTTATTCAAACACTGCAAACAAACATATGCATATTTTATTTTTTTAAAGGTTTAAACAGACTCCTTGACAAGACGGAGAGAACCGTTCCGTCTTACAATTTAAAAGAATGCAAATATATCTTACTCTTCAAAGGAGTATGCGTCAGGAGTGAGAGAGAGAAACAATCAATCGGAAGCTGACAGGTGCTGTTTGGACTATTAAGTCTGCGAAGAATTGCGAGATAGATCAGCCACAAGGGAGCAATGTGAAGGTAGTCTTTCAGCGTCTTTTTTTTTTTTTTTACCTGTAGGGTTGCGATCAGCCCCCCAGCTCACACCCCCCTCCCTCAGCTTTATTCACATTTTCGTGAATCAAGCGACATTCCAAACCAGGCTCAAACAAGCGTGACAGGACATCAGCATTAACATGTTCAGAGCCGGGTCGATGCCTCACTGTAAAACTGTAAGGTTGCAATCCCAAAGTTTCCTTTTGATGGTATAACCACTGAAGTGGAGCATGATCTGTCACTAATGTGAAATTTCAACCCCATAAATAATGCGCTTCCACAGCCCATTTTATTACCAAGCATTATTTTTCAATGGTTGAATAATTACGCTCCCTAGGAAGCAATTTCCTACTCAAAAATGTAATAGAGTGCTCTTCCCCATCGAAAACCTGAGACAGGACGGCGCCTACACCAAATGCACTTGCGTCCGTCTGTAGCACAAAATCCTTGGAGAAGTCGGGATTCCGCAGAACTGAATAAGAAGACAAAGCAGTTTTCATATCACAAAAGGCATGTTCACAAATGTCTGTCCATACAACAGGGCGGTTTTTCCTGCTTCTAGTAAGATCTGAAAGAGGAGCAGCTCTATTTGCAAAATCAGGGTTGAATAACCTGCAATCCCCAGAAAGGCACGTACTTGTTTCTGCGTTTCTGGACGTGGATAAGCAAGCATCTCTTCCACTTTTCTGAATTGAGGTCGGAGTAAACCCCCTGCCCATGGAGTAGCCCTGATAATGTGTCTCAGACATACCCAACTTACACTTCTTGGGGTTAGCTGTCAAACCAGCCTGTCTTAAGCTTTCAAAGACAGCTTGGAGACATTCTAAATGTGTTTGCCAATCATTACAGAAAATCATGACATCATCGAGATACGCCCCGGAATACTCGGAATGAAGACGCAAGATCTGGTCCATCATATGCTGGAGGTGCGCCATGAAGACCAAATGGGAGTCTAGTAAATTCATAAAGTCAGTCAAGAGTCGCAAATGCTGTTTTTTTCACAACTGTCAGCCTCAAGAGGCACCTGCCAGTAACCTTTCGTGAGATCCAGTGTGGAGATATAGGATGCCTGACCCAGTTTTTCTAACAGTTCATCAACATGGCGCATTGGATAAGCTCAAATTTTGAGACTTTATTCAAGTACCTGAAATCAATACAGAAGCGAAGCGAGCCGTCTTGCTTGGGACTAATACGACCGGACTACACCAGTCACTTTTAGTTTCGCGAATTACACCCAATACCAGCATCTTTTTGACTTCCTCGCGTTCAGTATTCCGTCGTGTTTCCGGAATCTGATACGGGCGCGTCTGCACTCTAATACTGGGTTCAGTAGTGATTTTATGTTCTGAAAGATTAGTCACACCTGGGAAGTCTGAAAAAAGATCAGTGTTCCGTTCAATAAAGATAACAACTCTGTCTTTTGCGAGTCAGTCAAATCGTCACCAATGGCAACATCAGTCTGAGAGACTGCAGCCAAAGAAGTGTACCCCCCCCTGCGGGTCATGCCATTCCTTTAAAAGATTGAGATGTAAAATCTGGAATGGTTTGCGCCGGTCCGGTATTCTAACCTTGTAATTTACCGGCCTCATACATTCTTCAATAATGGCAGGGCCCTGCCATTTCGCTAGGAATTTGTGCGGATCCGTAGGAACACGATCACCAGGTTTAAATTCACGGAGCTTACAGTGTCTATCATAGAGACGTTTGAGTTTCCTGCTCATGTCACTGATGCTCCACAGCAATAGAAGAACGTTTAGAAATTCTTCCTTGCAATGAAATTACCCGATCTGCAAAGCTCTGCCTTTGAGCTGTTGTCCCGAATCCTGTCCATTCCTCTCGTACAACATCCAAGACGCCTCGCGGACGCCTGCCAAACAACAACTCGAATGGACTCAAACCAGTGGAGGCCTGCGGCGATTCCCGTACCGCAAACATAATCAAAGGCAGGATAGAGTCCCAAGACGTCGGATAATCATGAGCAACTCGCCTGATCATCTGTTTTGAAGTTTTGTTAAATCGTTCAGTCAAACCATTCGTCTGTGGATGGTAAACAGTGGTATTCAATTTCTTAATAGCAAAGCTGTCACACAATTGTTTCATCACACGAGAAGTTAAAGGTGTGCCCTGATCAGTTAAAATTCCTCTAGGATGCCAGTAAGAGTAAAAATCTCTCACAAAGCTTTGGCTACAGTGGATGAATTGGCTTTTTTCAAAGCAGCCACTTCCGGATATTGCGTTGCATAGTCAACCAACGCAAGCATTATTGAAACCCAGTTTTAGGTAGAGGGCCCACTATATCTAATCCCACCCATTGGAAAGGGACTTCCAAAATAGGCATAGGAGAAAGGGGAGCCTGAGGGGGTTTATAAGCAGAGGCGATTTGACAATCAGGACAAGAAGAACAGAATCGCTCCACATCTTTTCCCATATTCAGCCAATAAAACCTACCCCACTCCTGGTACTACTTGTCACGCTTGGGTCACAGATTTGCGCAGAAACACAGGAGATTGTAGAGACAGGAACTTTATTCAAACACTACAAACAAACATATGGCTCTTTTTTTAAAGGTTTAAACGGATTCCTTGACAAGACGGAGATGACCGTTCCATCTGACAATTTAAAAGAATGCAAAAATATCTTCCTCTTCAAAGGAGAGAGAGAATGAGAATGAAAGAGAGAATGAGAATCAATCAATCGCTGTTTGGACTTATAAGTCTGCGAAGTACAGCACGATAGATCAGCCGCAAGTAAGCCTAGCAAGCAAGGGAGCAATGTGAAGGTAGTTTTTCAGTGTCTTTTTTTTTTTTTTAACCTGTAGGGGTGCGATCAGCTCACAACGCGTCATATATTTGAAAGGTATTTTGTCTGATCATTCATATTAGATTCTTTGAAAACGGCACAACAAAGAGGTTTTTTTTTTTTTTTTATTTTTTACTGTAGTTCTAAAATAATGGATTAATGTAAAGCTGATAAGTTTGATTTAACTTGGGAAATTGAAGTTTGGACAAATGTTAAAATAATAGGGGTAGATTTGTAAAATTAAAGTTTCAGGATTTTGAGACATTTGAAAATGGAATCAGTTTGACTTCAGTCTTAATTTATAATGATATATCCCACTGACTCTTTAGAAGTGCTATTGAAAAAGTCACTGATTAGAGTGAATAATGTCACATGAGCACTGGAACAACTCTACCTGCTTGCAACCTCTAGGACACACATCTCAGCTGATGGTTATCCATTGGTGAATCTTGAGATGAGTGGGAGAGAACTGCATAAACGGTACAAGGTGCGAGTGGAAGTCACTCAATTTGAAAGAGTCTTGACATAAAAAGTGTTTGCAGTAATTCCTGTCATGCGAGAGAAAGGCAGGATTCAGTAAATGTAGGAAGTAGTGGAAACTTCTGACAGTTCTGAATCATTTTAGAAAAGGAGGCTTAGCTAAATGGAACTCTTGTGACAATGACTGGTGGGAGTGTTGATAGAGTTGTGTGGGTGTTGCAGATGCTGATGAGCATTAATTTGTTGACTCTTGTGCTTCTCTAGAAATTCCAAAGTGCATGTTTCTTCCAGCAAGGCAGCAGCAAGGGTTTCACCACACCCCAGCTACAATTTCTAGGGTTAACTCCAGAATAACTCTTGGGGTGGGGATATGGCGAAGTACAATGCTTATAGAGGTTGCACAACAGCAATTGCCTGCTATAATTGTAGTAAGTTATCTTGTGTGGGAAGCATTCACAGTTTGCATACAGTGTCATGCACAATTCATGGAGTGGGTTGGGGTCTTGGCACAAGAAACAAAATAATGGCAGGTTATGTAAATACGCATTTACTAACCCCATTTCCTTTTCCAGCTCAAGAGTGGAGGAGGAGCCCTACAAAGACCATGACTGCTCCTCCAGAAGCCATAGGAAGTCCTGTCCCTTCTGGGTCAAGACTTACTCAAATGCAGTGACGGTCAGAAGTTACTGTTCATTTTGGGAACTGTCACTGTTGAAGCCTGAATAGGCCAGAAAAGCGCAGTATTTGTGACTGAATCACAACCAACAAGTCAACCTTCTTTTGTTTATTGACTTTTTGATTTTACTTTAGTTATTATCCTTGTAGCTAACAAGCTGGGATCTTGGGTAAACCCCAACAACTTCAGTGTCTTGTCCCGTATATTCTATAGTAATTAGACATAGCAGTAATATAAGACCGAGATTAATCACAATTTCCTGCTACCAATTTGGCAGGGACTGTATTTTTGTAATGACAGGGTTTTGACGCAGATTTCCAATAAACATACAAAATGGAGAACAGAGAGTTAAAACAGGATCAATGAAAAAGTCATTAATAAAAAATTTTTTAAAAAAATGAGCTGAAACAGGTTTCTTCAGCCTCTCCTTATTAAAAACTCTTTTTCCCCTCTGTGTTGGAGCTTGGTTAAAGCTCAGCCTGCATTCACTGTTAAGTCCAAACTTTCCTTGTCTCTGTAAATGATGAGTTGAGGTAATGCTGATCAGGTGCTCTAAGCTGGACACAAATACTCAACCCATATTGCTCCAAACTCCACAAATAACATTTTAAATTGCAAAGTGTTTGATTTCAGTGTGTGTGTATATATATTCCTTTATATCTGTAAAAATGTATGTATGAATGTGTAAACATGGATGGGGGGTGAGAGGCTTCCTATTGTTGCTTTCATACGCTCAGATTTCCAATGACAAAAATAAATGTTTTAAAAAAAATACAGGGGAATGTGTTAATTAGCGCTACATTAATTTTTTCATATTTTTTTATTTTAGTGTGGAAGACAGTCAGATGAAAGAGCACTTTGTTCTGTTGGAGCATGATAATAACATAAAAGACTTACTTCAGAAACACGTGCTATTTTACAAGATTCGAAGAAAAGTAAGCATAGTCCCTTGCTCCAGTTTTTCAGTTTGGTCTGTTCTTCCATCGGAGCCTGCCAAAGAGAAGGAAAATATTGTGCAGCATGTGATGGATAGCAAAAGTGCCTTGTTTTTTGGTTCTGATCCTCGTACAGCCAAGATGGGCTGGAGACTTATTGTAGAAAATCAGGTGAACCCTCTGCAGATTATACCAGATAGCAGACTTGGAGATATTGGAGAATACCACAGACACCGATATACTCTAGGTGAGTTCTTGTTATGGAAAATGGTTTATTTTTAGTTTTTACTTTAACTGACAATTGAACATGGTTGTTTGCATTTATGTTAACATTTTCATACACAAATGATGTGTTTCCTTAAATGAAGAACAGTGTATTCTTATCCTGTGTTTTTCAGTGAAGAGTAAGTGGAAGCAGCACCCACTGGTGCTGATGAGTTGACGTACTGATGGTCATCCTTGGTTCATGCAATGAATGAAAGTGCCGAGTGTTACGTCTTTGATTAAAATGCAAAATTTGATCATAAAAACTTTTGTTTTTAGTGCTACTAAGGTGCTGTGCAGGGCTTTTTTTCCCTTCAGAAGGGCATTTTGCTTTTTTTTTTTTTTCTTTTTTCACCTGCACAGGCAAAAATGTACTGAGTGTTTGATGGTAGCAGAAGAGGGTCGTATGTGGGGGAATGGAGCAGCTGGCAGTACAGTGAGTAAGCAACCAGCATTGTACATTTGTGTAGTGAATTGTCAGAGGCTGTGGTATGATTCTGCCATTCTACTCAAATGGGTGTCAGTGTTATTGGTAAAAAAAAAAAAAGTGATTGACATTAACCAGAGCTGAAAATGACATGCCCCGTACAGGATTCTCAGTTGCTGGTAATTCAGTCCAACATTGGGACGTATTTTCTCTTAAGTGATATACTCTGTTTTGTAGCAACAGCTATATAGCTTAATTGATTAACTTTGTTCCATGTAAGGCTTTCTAAATACAGCCTAATTTTTCTTTATAAAGGGTTTCATGCTTATGTGAGACTTGAAGGTTCACTTCTAAGATTTGTGCTACTGTTAGTTAGAAAGGGGGTAGGACAATAATTTTTTCAGATGGATAAATGGTTTTCTTATTGTTATGCAAATGTTTTCACAATCATCTGAAAAATGATGCCCCATGAATGTTCTTTTTTTAAAATAAATGTTGACAGATCACTGTTTAATCTTCATTGAAACAGAATGTTTAGATAAGATTGATGTAATTGGGTGGGAAAGCATGCAAAATTTGATTTTGCAGTGATGTATGCAATGAAATATGTATGGTTATGCCATTACTCTCTGCGGGAAAGTAAGTGAACCCGTGACTGTAATAGTTATTGTCCCTTTTGCCAGAAACCACCTCAAGTATTAATTTACTTTAACTGTCTACTACTGGAAGAATTATTGTCAATTGTGAATTTCCCCTTGGGATTAATAAAGTATCTATCTGTCTGTCTGTCTGTCTGTATCTATCTATCTATCTATGACAGCACCTTGCAAATCTTTGAAGCTGTGCGATGTTTGAGGATGTCTTAAATGCATAGTCTATTTCAAATTCTCCACCAACATCTTAGTGGGATTCAGATCAGGGCTTTAATATAATAATAAAGAATCCTCACTTTCTTTCTTTTGAGCCATTCTTAAGTGGATTAACTGTTTTGTTCGTGTTACTTTTGCTTGAGCTTCTTATAGTCTCAAATATCTTCAAGCCCCATTTGATATAATGAAGAATTCATAGTGGAATCTATGATGCTGAGCTGATAATTAAATTAGTAGTGTCAAGTTTACTTTAATAACACTATGATTTAAATTTATATTTGTAATATACAATTGTATTTTTGTAGATCTATTGTACTGTATACTGTACATTTGCTTCACATTACAGGTGAATGTTATAATTAGTGATGCACAAATTTCACTGACTTCACTGTGTGTTGTGTTTGGTGAAATCACGAAAATGTTTGCAAACTTCTCTAAACTCCTTGAAATGCATGAAAGTCAATGGAGAAGGAAGCACTGAACTTGTTTTGACTGTATTATAAATGATGCGGTGGTCTTTAAAGATTCCCTGACGACTAGGGAAAAGTCTGCCAGATAAGCTGGACCAATTGTTTTGGCCAGAGCTGTGAGGTAGCAGTGCTAACCAAGGAGCCTCCCTTTGTCAAACAAAACAAAAGATGCAGACAGAATGAATACCATAAATAAAAATAACCACAAACTAGCAGTAAGTAAATAAAATATAGATCATTGCACTCAATAGTTCCAAAGTTGGGGCACACCTAGGCATGAGACTGCACTGTTTAAAGTTGAGGCACCGGGCGCAGTGGGAGAATATTTTTATATGCATCTGTGCAGGAACTTCACACTTTCTTCTTCCATCAAGAATAAAGAAACACCTTGTAAATAGTACTAGGTATTTTGTTTATATTTTATAACTCGTCTTGTGTTTTCTAATAAGGGGAGGGCCCCTTTAAAGTTTGTTTTAATATTGTCACTGGGCGTATCGGTAATTTGAAAGCATAATTCGCCATATGGTACTCTGTTGCCGGCACACAATGATTAATGTTGTACATCTGTTGGCAGTACTAGTTATACTTTTCTCACATTTGTGAGTTTGGGAATCTTTTTTTACCTGTTTATATTCACTGACAACCAAAAAATATCACGCATTTATGAAGAAGAAAGCTTGAATTTCCAGGAAAATATTCAGGAAACAAGGTCACCAGCACACACATCCTATTCCCTGCAAAAAAAAAACAATGCTTTGGCATATTTCACTGATCCACTCTAGCTATAATGTTGGGGCATGGTGCCAAACAACTTATTGACTACATAAAACAAAATACTAAGAAGTAGAGATATTTCTATATTGTATATACCTGTGTGGTAATGCACATAACCAGGCAGGTATTACCAAGGCAAAAAATAACCAAGTACAGTGAAAGATTGTGTGAAAGACCAAATAAAGTACTTACCTTTTTAAACATTTGAAGTGCAGAGAAACACATCCATTAGCGTTTTAGTGCTGCTTCAGTGGGGCTGCACACAGGTGTCCAGACACGAGTAAAACGTTGGCGAGGACTATACAGCTTTGGTTGTTGTCCACGCCCGACACTGGTATCTTTGTAGCCACCTGCTGCTGTGAAGAACGAGTCATGGAACGTTTAGTTTATTTGCCGACATGTAAGATTTAAAAATGTCCCTGTTTTAAAAGAAGGTAAAAACGTACTGTGGTGTTTGAAGATGGCAGTATACTTGAATGTATTTTAACAGCTTTTTAAATAAGTCTGATAAATATTAATTTGAATTCTTAAATTTGTTTTTCTAGGGTTACCTGAAGGAGTGAAGGATCTTCCTCCAGGAGGATGTCTTCCTTTGGAATCCAATCTTGCATACATGAATGGAGTCAGTTTTACAAAAGGCTGTTATATAGGACAGGAGCTGACAGCCAGAACTCATCACACTGGAGTAATCCGGAAACGACTTATGCCAGTACAGTTCTTAGAGTCTTGTGAAGCAACAGAGAGTAGTGATGTTGTAACTGAAACTAGGAAACCTGTTGGAAAGCTCCGTTCTTGTATTGGTGACTTGGGATTGGCTCTTCTGCGGCAAGTTAATACCATGGAAAAGCTTTTTATTCTCTCAACTAAAAACTCCTGGGTTCAGATCAGAGCAGGTATTCCAGATTGGTGGCCGAAAGATGACAGAAATATCTAATGAACACAAATCTTGGAAAAATTGACATATACAAAGATGTGGTTTACTGATGGATGATTAAAACCACTTGTGAATAATGACTAATACATTTGGCATGTTAAAGTGTAATTCAGATGATTTCACTCAAGACTTCTTATACTTACAGTTGAGTTACTACTCCTGATCTTTATCAGGGGGCAATATTTGTTGAGAGGTTGCTTTTTCACTTTATTTTGCTTCTATCTTTCAGGTTACTTGAAAATCACCACACCTATTTTTACAAAACTTTGCAGTTATTTGTGGTATAGTCTAACTTAGAATAAAGGCTAATAAAATAATAGATTTTGTACATATGAATATCTAGAAATAATAAAAGCTGAGGCAGCCTTATTAAAAGTTGCTGTTATCATCTGAAAAAATACTAAAAATAAAAAATGCTTAATAGTACTAAATAGTCTGAATATGACAGCAATAGATCAATACTGTGCATTATTGAAATTTCACTGAAGGAATGGCACTCTATTTACAATCTACTGTATTATTATAGTTATACATATAAAATTTAATTTCTGCTTGTGTGTTTGAGTACCAAGCAAAAACTACCCCACCTCATTCTACAAAACTTATTTCTAATACTAAGTTAGAATGTAAGCTAATAAATGTACACTATTTTGTAAAGAAAAAATGTCTATGCATTTCCACCCTATAAATCTGTCTTTTTATTCCAACCTATACAAGTAAAATGACACCCCCCTTCATTTTAAAAAAATGAATACCCTGTCAATTTCATAGATCGTTGTACAGTAGTTCATTCACTGGTCACCTTGTAGTCACACTACTTCTACCCAGTTATTGGTAAAATTGGGCATTGCAGTAGATATCAAACAGTTGCAGCTGATTAAACTGTCTTAAAAAGGAAATGCCAAATGTGTGTCCAAGCTGGAATACGGATATTGTATAGCTGCAGTACAGAAAGTATTTTTGTGGTAAGTTCACCACTATCGAACCACATTTTGTAAATATGTGTGGAAAATAGAAATGTTTTGAAACATATGGAGAAAATGATCATGATCAAAATAATTGATCATTTCTGTTCATTGAGACAATATGAAGGTTGTATAATAGTTTGTACTATATAATGTTAAACTGCGGCAATATATTTTTTTAAGGAATGTTTTTTGTGTACAAAATGTGTTATTTCACCATGATGTAATTGTGTTGCTTTTGTTTACGTGTGTCATACACTTCCTTTCATTAAAAAGAAGTTAAAGGTTAATTTCACACTGAACAGGAAAGAAGGTATGAGACCACAATTGTTTGGTTACACACCTAATGATGACTATATAGCCTAAACATTTTCTGTCTTTCCTCTTCAGCATGAAAATAACCTTTAACTTTTTTCCCCTTTGCATGTGGATGCTGACAAAGCTATTCACTAACTTTCTTTTACATTGTTTCACCTGAAAGAAAAAAATACAATAGACAAAGAAAACTGGGCTTTTGTCATAATTTCATTTCCTCTGTTCATAATATTTATTTAAAATAAATCGATTTAAAGGCTTCACTCTGTAGTTTGTAGTCTCTAGCAGACCTCAGCCATTTGGAAAAACTGTGCTCAAAATTGAACTACCTAACCCCCCCTACTCATGCAAATTACATACCTATATGCCAGTTAGAGGAGTGAGGCTCATGTATCTTTTCAGCTTGCGTGTGGGGGAGGGTTTTTAGGTGGCAATCTGCTGACTTGAAATGGACTAACCAATATTAGGCTAGATTTTATAGGATTGGGTGGGATTTTGGCAGTATTTGGGGTATAAAGTGTATGTCGAAACTGGCAACCCTGCACTCAACCCTTATTTATCTCTCCACAATTAAGTTGTGCATTTCAAGTGTTGTGCATTCTACACACTCTGACATTTCAATATCATTACCAAATGTATTGCTGTTCTATGAATTGTTCTTTGTTGCAATATTTTTCAATATCTTAACATTTTATTTCTACAAGGGCTTCATAAGATGAAAAGCACTAGGTGCTAAATAATAAAATCCCTGCCCTGGAAACTTGGATTGGGGGGGGAGCAGGTAGTTTAGACCAGGCCAGGTTTTGAACTATACATGAGAGAAAGAACTATAGTGTAAAAATAAACATGCATAGTAATGTAAATACTATGTTAAAGTTCAAATGTAAATGACTAACACATTAAAATAGCTTGTCTTAATGCTAGAAGAATCACAAATAAAACAATAAAGTTGGGAGTAGTATGTAGCTTAATTTATTATAGCAATAACAGAAACCTGGCTAAATAAAGAAAATGAGTGGATGTTACTGTTCGTGACAAATAGAATTTAAACATCGTCTTTAGTCTTCTTTAATTAGACAGTGAACCCTGTCTTAGTGAGGATGTCTAGATTCGTCTGGAAAGCATTAGTGAAAGAGGCCTTATTTTAGGAGTGTACCTTTTTACTAAAAAGGCAAGTTTGCAGGGGGATATTATAGTCATGGGGGACTTTAACTTACTGTGTTTAAAAAAACAGACACTGATTACATCTGAAACTCCTGCTCTTGTGCTCTGCTATATGCAGGGTTAGCTTAGTTAATATTCTAGTAGTTAAAGTACTAGTGCGGGGGGAAGCCAAAGCCTGTCTTAATAATATAACTAAATTCTCAATGTTTTGGAAGGGCAAAGATGTAAAGGCTAAAATTATTAAGTTTAGCTTTGGTAGGGCAGATTTTGAGCAGATATGTCCAAGTCTAAAGAGGAAGGACTCAGATAAGGTATAGATTGTGGAAATAGTCAAGGACCAGCGGAACAGATTTAAAAGCATTTTACATACATTGCAAGACCGGTGCATACCAAAATTTGGAATTAGTAGGAAATTAAAAACTATGCAATGGGTTAATAAGTTGAAAAAGAAGCTGAAAAGGAAAAAATAGCACTGTATATGTGTAAGACTAATAACTCCAACTGGCGTATCAGAGCATGAGGGCAACCTTTAAGAATGATATTAGGGAAGGTACAAGGCAGAGAGCAATGCAGTAGGTAAGGCAAAAGATGACCAAAAGAGGTTCTTTCAGTATTTTAGTAGTAAAAGAACAGTGAAGGAGGAGGTGAAGTGCATCAGGAATAGTACAGGGGTATTAAAAAATACAGTGAAATAGTAGATGCTGTAAACTTGCATTTTTTTTGAGGTCTTCACATCTGAGAAAGCTCACAACCTCCCAGCAGTAAAAGGGGTCCCAAGCAACTATAGGCTAGTAAGCTTAACGTTCATCACAGGATAATTAACAGAAGGAATTAAGTAAAAGGGAGAGCAACTCATAGCAAGAACAGGGGTTTTACTTAACAATCAGCATGTGTTCAGAGCAGGGAGATTTTTTTGTGTTTTGCTAACATGCTGGAATTCTATGAGGAAGCTACAGAGGGGTATGATCAAAGTAGAGCATACAATATTTATCTTGACTTTCACAAAGAATTTTGATAAGGTGCCACATGAGAGTTTGGGCATCAAAGTAAAAATAGTGGGAATTCCCGGTGTAGTGTGTACATTGGTGCAAAATTTGCTCAGACACCGGAAACAGAGGGTTATGGTACAAGGAACCTTATCAGAATTGGCTGATGTTAAGAGTGGTGTCCCACAGGGGTCAATGCTAGGGCCACTGCTATTTTTAATTTATACAAGTGATTGGCTAGGATTGTAAATAACAAGCTGGTTAACTTTGCAGATGATATCAAGATAGGTGGATTGTCATATAATCTAGAATCCTTTGAATCATTACAATGGGACTTGGTCAGCATAAAGACTTAGGTAGATTTGTGGTGGATGAGATTTAATGTAAGTAACTAAGTATTACACATTCAGAATAAAAATATTATGTTTGAATACACAGTGGGAGTTCTGAAAATTAAAAGTACACCTTATGAGAAGGATTTAGAAGTCATATTACTCGTAACTATCAACTGCAAAATAGCGTTATGAAGCAATCAAGACGGCTTAAAGAATGTTGGGTTTTATAGTACAATGTGTTGAGTACAAGTCCAAGGAAGTTATGCTCAGACTTTATAACTCACTAGTAAGGCCTCATCTGAGGTACTTTGTGCAGTTTTGATCTCCAGATTACAGTGAAAAGGCTGATTCTAGGTCTACTGGAGATGAGTTATGACGGAAGATTAAAAGAGCTGAGCAGAAGATTAAAAGTTTAAGCGAAAGGAGATTAACAGGAGACATGTAAAGAAAATTATGAAAGGAATTAGTATGTCTGATCAAGACTTTACAATGAATTCAGCAAAAACATAGGGACACGGAAACTTTTGAAGGGTAAATATTGCACAAACTTTAGGATGTCTCTTCTCACAGAGCCGTATTCACATGAATTTTAAATGAGAGAGATGCGCTAGATTATAAAATTTAAAGTTGAATAATTCTGTGCTTTGCGCATATGGAGCTTAAGTGAATTCTGTGCATTGCTACTTTCCACTCCTTTTCTGAAATATTGAGTAAGAGATCCTTTTCAAACTGTTCACTTTGAAAGGGAGGGACTGTAAAATGTTTTTTTTTATATATTACAGAAATGCTGTCTGAGTCACCGAGACTGAGCAATATTTTTTCCGGTATAGAGGTAGGCGATTGCAAAAACGGGTGGTGACAAGGGGCATCATACATTTCATTTTCATGCATTTTGCCCATGTCTGCCCACACTGAAGTCCTGTGTTAGTGAAAGGGTTGTACGATAAATGTGGTTTTAGTACTCATGTACAACCAGTCGGTGGCTCATCGCACGATCACTTACAGCATAATTCTCAAGCAGAGGTGCAAAGAAGTTTTGCATTAAGTTTATAGCACCATTATGGCACCTTCTCATATCACCATTTTAAAGTGGTCTGATAAATTTTAATCTACCCATATTGTGAAAGATGTGTCGTTTGGAGCTTTGAGAACAAGAACACCAGAAAGTTAAAAAAAAAAAAAAAAAAAAGATTTAACACAGGTTGTATAGCAGAGCCCTCAGTATAACATTATCAGTTTTTAATAGTAAATATTTCAAATGAGAGTGTTTTAATTATTTATAAAATACAAACAATGAATACAAATTAGATACAAATGATGAGCTGAGTCACTCAATTTCTTACACAGCTTATTGAATTGTTAAAACCGAGGTGTTGAACTATATGCAAACTCAGAATATGTATGGTTAATGGTGGAGCTCCTTTTAAAAAATGAAAAAAAAAAGATATTTAAGACAAATAAGTAAATATGTGTACAGTAATCCCTCCTCCATCGCGGGGGTTGCGTTCCAGAGCCACCCGCGAAATAAGAAAATCCGCGAAGTAGAAACCATATGTTTATATGGTTATTTTTATATTGTCATGCTTGGGTCACAGATTTGCGCAGAAACACAGGAGGTTGTAGAGAGACAGGAACATTATTCAAACACTGCAAACAAACATTTGTCTCTTTTTCAAAAGTTTAAACTGTGCTCCATGACAAGACAGAGATGACAGTTCAGTGTCACAATTAAAAGAATGCAAACATATCTTCCTCTTCAAAGGAGCAAACAAATCAATAGAGCTGTTTGGCTTGTAAGTATGCGAAGCACCGCGGCACAAAGCTGTTCAAGGCGGCAGCTCACACCCACTCCGTCAGGAGCAGATAGAGAGAGACAGATAAAAAAATCAATACGTGCCCTTTGAGCTTTTAAGTATGCGAAGCACCGTGCAGCATACTTAAAAGCTGCACACAGAAGGTAGCAACGTGAAGATAATCTTTCAGCATTTTTAGACAAGCGTCCGTATCGTCTAGGTGTGCGAACAGCCCCCCTGCTCACACCCCCTACGTCAGGATCACAGATAGTCAGCGCAAGAGAGAGAGAAAAGTAAGTTGGGTAGCTTCTCAGCCATCTGCCAATAGCGTCCCTTGTATGAAATCAACTGGGCAAACCAACTGAGGAAGCATGTACCAGAAATTAAAAGACCCATTGTCCTCAGAAACCCGCGAAGCAGCGAAAAATCCGCGATATATATTTAAATATGCTTACATATAAAATCCGCGATGGAGTGAAGCCACGAAAGGCGAAGCGCGATATAGCGAGGGATTACTGTAATTGAAAAATTATTTTTACCACTTTATTCCTTATTCATTGCCATGAATCAAGTGACTAAGTTAACATTTTCAAGCCACACATACAAAGAATATATTTTGTTTTGCTTTACTAAAGATTACAATAAGTATAAACACTGGCAGTGATATGCCTCAGGAATCTATTTAATTCTTCTCTTGCACCAACACTGATGTGACACTACTGTCGGTGATTGCTCAGTTGTATATGTTTGAACTCTACTAGTTATCATGGAATAATTGTGTTTTTTGCTATTTTCAACACAACTATTTAAAATGAGCAAGCAGGTTAAAATATTTGAACTTATTCTTTTCTTCTCAACCTACATGAGGGAAACAGAATTTTCTGCCCGTAGTGCTATAAATACAAAACAAAAGAAGTTTGCCAGTGCAACCAATTTTGAGACTGGATTTACCTTCTCTGAAGCCTAATTTTGAAAACAGAGAAATGCATCCATAAGGCTCCTATTAAATACTGTTTAATATTTACCATTAAATTTCATCTTTATAGTTTTCAATCAGTATGTTTGTAATCATCATGTATGTAACTGATACATTTTATGTATATGTAATGCTGTTAAAAAATGTGCTTTTACAGTATGCTAAATACATAATGTTTAATTTGTGGTTTTATTTAATTTTTTAATTTATTTATTTATTATTTAGATAAGGACTCAACTTTTGGACACACGGCTCATGTGGGAAATGTTCTGAAATAGCTGTAAGATATAAATGACCAATGAAGTAGTTTTCCAAGAGTTTCACATTTGGGACTTGATAAAATTCTGGGCTGTATGCAAAATAGACATGAATTCTGGGAAAATAAGTGGCATTGTTTATTACAATGTATGTGTTCAAGCTTCAATGAAGTGACCATTATGTGTGCTTGTAAGAATATGTGAATAGCAGGCCTGGGACTTTAAAATGAACATGTTTCAAAAATAACTTGATTAACAATCAACCAAGTTTTTGATTGATTGCAATATCTTGCATAAGGCAGCCAGCATGACCTATAATATCCACTTACAGGGCCACAGCGCCATACATCACCGCAGTTGTAGAGTCGGAAGTGGTGTCATTGTCGTTTTCAGGACTGACTTGGTAAATTTACTTTTGGAAGGTTTCAGCAGGTCTTGGCAAAGCCCGAAAAGTAACGTCGGGTCAAGGACCCATTCAGAAATTAAGTGATAAAAATGAGAAGGAAAAACAGAACATGAAACCAAATAATACGCATCATTGTGAAGTTCAGATGGTTTCTGCCATCATGTCGTGTCATACATCAAACTAAACAATATGGACCGTTTCTGTGAAATATACCATTAACATTTATGTTGTGTTCGGCTCTATGGGAACCATTTAACATGTCGACAAAATTAATATCATCAAGATCTGTGTTAACTGAAAGTAGTTTTTCGTTTACATTCATGAAACGAAATATACAACATAATTGCAATGTTTGCACCACGTTAGAGTTTAGTAAAACGTTAATAATAAAAGTGATTGCTTTTTAAAATGTACTATGCATGTATGCAATATTGTTCTAAACCAATTTAAAATAAACATTTAAGCCAATCTAATATAGATTAAAAGACAATAATCCAGACTAAAATTCAACATATAATACTACAAAAAAATCTTGAACAAATAACATAAACTGTGATAAAAATTCAAACCCTGAGTACCATCAATTAGGTAAACTGAAAGAAGGGACAGAATGTCAGGTCAGTTTATTGTCTTCCTAAACAAATGAGTTAAAAACAAATGAATGGAGTCAGCTGATCTCAGTAATTTTGGAAGGTCATTCCAAAGTCATGGCGCTATATGGCTGAAGGCCCTACTGTCACCCACAGAGTGCAGGTTAGTGTGGGGCACAGAATCAGAGGACCATAGTGGGCAGGTTTTTAACAGAATTTGATATTCAATCTTGTAAGACAGGGTGCAGTGAAGGTGCAGCAGGATGGCTGTGATGTGCTCGCTGTTGCCAGTCCGTGTCAGGACTTTTGCAGTTGAGTTTTGAATCAGGTGGAGCTGTGATATACAATTAGAAGTGGCACCTGCCAGTAGGGAGTTACAGTAATCCGTGCAGGATGTAATAAAAGCAGGGAAGTGTGTCTCAGCATGAGAAAAGGAGAGGAATGAGCAAACATAAGAAATGTATGTGACACAGGTGGAAGTAAGAAAGTTTCTTAATATGGCTTACTTAGATGAAATAAGAAGGAATCAAAGTGACACCAAGATTCTTCGCAGTAAAAGAAGATTTAATGAGATCACCAAGAATGGTTGAAGAGGAGCTTGTTTTCTTAAGTTGCACTTTAGTGCCACTTTGCAGGAGTTGAGTTTTGTTGCAATTTAATTTTAAAGAGTTTTGCTCTGTTCAGGTTTTAATTTCATTTCATTGAGGCAAGTTGTGAGCTGAGAAAGCTGTGATGAAGTGTCACTTTTAACAATGAAATAGATCTAAGCATCATCTGCATAAAAATGATAACCCAGTCCAAAGCTATGAATAAAATGCTCAAGGGGAAGCATAGAGATACAGAAGAGCAGAGGATGTCATTTCATTAACAAAGGGCAGTCAGATGGAGGAACTCCTGTGAGAAATTAAGGCGTGAGGGTTGCCCTGGACATGACATAAGCTGCATGGCCACACCGCCATGTGCGATAAGATTTACACAAACTGGGACGGTAGCTCCTCAAGACGAAGGTAATGCTACAAAAAGAGGAGTGAAGAATTTAGACAAAACATTACGCTGGATGCTGACCACAGGCAATTTTTTCAACATATTGAACATCTCAGAAAAAAAAAATACTTTTGTCATCTCTACAACCTTGAACTAAGACTGGAACAGGGAGAAGGAGAGGAGCAGGGTAAACCATTGGTGACACCTCGCATTCTACTGGGACGACATGTGCCAAAGTTCCTAGCACGTACAGCCATTGTGTTGACTCAACAGTCCATGACGGCACCTGTAGTATATATGCATAGTGAGTGTTTGTGTGTCTCACTGTGTGAACTGTACAGTTATTACAGTATTATGTAGCAAATGAAAATATTCAGTTCTGCTTGATAAACAAATAGAATGTGATCCGAGGGTAAAGAGTAAACAGGTTATTTACATTGCTTGTTAAAATAAAGAGACCATCTGATATAAAAAAGTCCCTCAATAGTACATACGTAGCAAAAATGTTATCATAAGTTGAGATTCATCCCCAAACTATGCGACTCTTTAATTCCACCAGGGGGGGGGGGGGGGGGTAAACGTTAATATTTAACATTGTACATAGTTATTGTCTGTTTTTTTTTTTTTCACCTGTATTATTATCATTCTTTAATTTAATATTATTTATTGTATCAGTATGCTGCTGCTGAAGAATGTGAATTTCCCATTGGGATTAATAAAGTATCTATCTATCTGTCTATCTATCTATCTATCTATCTATCTATCTATCACAATTATTTTTCATGCTTCTCAAAGAGAAATTAAAATACAATGTTTGTAAACTACTGCATTTGTGAAGGACTGAAGTGTGGGGCTATCCAAAACTATCATTGAGTGTATTTCAGTAATTTGTGTAGTGACTTATAAAACCACAATATTACAGTAAAATATACTGCTTAAAAATATTAAAGAAACCCTTTTTAATATGTGTACAGCATTAAGTCAGTGAAACTTCTGGGCTATTGATCTGGTCAGTTAAGTAACAGAGGGTCTCATTCATCAGTTTCAGCTGCTTTGGTGCACTAGAGGGGTAACAATGAGACGACCCCCAAAACAGGAATGAATGGATTAACAGGTGGAGGCCACTGACATTTTTCCCCCCTCATCTGTTTTTTCACTCATTTTGTATTTGGTCAAGATCAGTGTCACTACTGGTAGCATAAGGCGATACTTGGACCCTACAGAGTTTGGTGGCACAGGTAGTCCAACTTCTCCAGGATGGCACATCAATACGTGTCATTGCCAGAAGGTTTGCTGTGCCTCCCAGCACAGTCTCAAGGGCATGGAGGAGATTCCAAGAGACAGACAGTTACTCTAGGAGAGCTGGAGAGGGCCAGAGAAGGCACTTAACCCATCAGCAGGACTGGAGGAACAGAATGAGCACTGCTAGAGCCCTACAAAATTACCTCCAGCAGGCAGGCCACTGGTGTGTATATCTCTGACCTCTGACAAAAAGAAACAAACTTCATGAGGATGGCCTGAGGGCCCGACGTCCTCTAGTGAGCCCTGTGTTCACTGCCCGGCACCATGGAGCTTGATTGGCATTTGCCATAGAATACCAGAATTCACAGATGAGAGCAAGTTCACCCTGAGCACATGTGACAGACATGAAAGCATGACTGGTTTGGTGGTGGGTCAGTGATGGTCTGGGGAGGCATATGTTGGGGACGCACAAACCTCTACAGGCTAGACAACGGTGGGCACCTTGACTGCCATTAGGTATCAGGACGAAATCCTTGGACCCCTTGTCAGACACTATGTAGCTTATGTCATGTCCAGGGCAACCCTTATGCCTTAATTTACGGTATAATATAATAATTAAATTAATTTTATAATAGTATAATCTTATATCACAGCTCCAGCTGATTCAAAACTCAACTGCAAGAGTCCTGACACGAACCAACAACAGTGAGCACATCACAGCCATCCTGCTACACCTTCACTGCTCCCTTTGTCTTACAGGATTGAATATAAAATTCTGTTATTGACCTGTCCACAAAGGTCCTCTGGTTCTGTGCCCCACACTAACCTGCACTCTGTTGGTGACAGCAGGGTGTTCAGCTGTGTATAGCGCCGACTTCGGAATGACTTCCCAAAATTAATGAGATCAGCTGACTCCAGTCATTTGTTTTTAACTCATTTGTTTAGGAAGACATTAAACAGACCTGACATTCTACCTCTTCTTTCAGTTTACCCCATCTATCAGTCCAGCTACTCAGGGTTTGCATTCAGTCAGTCAGTTATATCCTGACACAGGGTCACTGGGGTCTGCAGGCGCTAATCCCAGCCAACACAGGGCGCAAGGCAGGAAACAAACCCCAGGCAGGGTGCCAGCCCACTGCAGGGTACACACACACACACAAACACACACACGCACCCACACACCAAGCACAAACTAGGGACAATTTAGGATCACCAGTGCACCTAACCTGCATGTCTTTGGACTGTGAGAGGAAACCGGAGCAGACACTGGGAGAACCCGGGAATTGCAATTTATGTTATTTGTTCAAGATTTTTTTGTAGTAATATTTTATGTTGTATTTTAGTCTGGATTATTGTATTTTATTCTATTTGAATGTTTTGTATGTCCTGTATTTATCTTTATTTAGTGAAGATATTATTTGTAGCCAATGTTATATGTGTCCTGTTGTTCTTTCTGACTTTTGGGCATAGGAAGGGTGCTATATAAATAAATTGTGTTCTTATTAGTATTTTTATTTTTTTTCTTTTGATGGCCCATCATTTATAATAATAAGTCACAAAAACTAGAGCAGTTCTATAAGGCAATTAATATATAGCATAATTCAGTGTAGAATATGTATTGCCATTTTCTTCACATACATGTTTAAAAATATTAGATTGGCTTAAATGTTTATTTTATATTGGTTTACAACAATATTGCACACATGCATAGTACATTTTTAAAAACATAATCACTTTTATTACTAATGTTTTACTAAACTCTAACGTGGTGCAAACATTATAATTATATTGTATATTTTGTTTCATGAATGTAAACGAAAAACTATTTTCATTTAACACAGATCTTAATGATTTTAATTTTGTCGACATGTTAAATGGTTCCCATAGAGCCGAACACAACATAAATGTTAATGGTGTATTTCACAGAAACGGTCCGTATCGTTTAGTTTGATGTATGACACAACGTGATGGCAGAAACCATCTGAACTTCACAATGATACATATTATTTGGTTTGATGTACTGTTTTTCCTTCTCATTTTTATCACTTAATTTCTGAACGGGTCCTTGACCCGACGTTACTTTTCGGGCTTTGCCAAGACCTACTGAAACCTTCCAAAAGTAATTTTACGAAGTCAGTCCTGAAACCACGGTGACGCCACTTCCAGGTCTGTAACTGCGGGGATGTATGGTGCTGTGGCTCTGCAAGTGGACGCTACTCAGAATGACACTGTAAATTAAAGAGTTTTTAAAAAAATAAGCATTAGGAGAGAGAAATAACTGTCAAAGAAAAGATAACTCGGACTTTGCCACCTACAGACCACCCCTCCACCCTCAAGCATCACACCTGTTTGGGAGAACAAAGACTGTAACACCCAAAGCTACAGAGCCACCTGATCACAAAGCTTGCTGTGTGACCCTGATTTGAATCAATATGTTTTCATACCTAACATTTACACCTGGTTTTTCCTTCAAATAAACGTAATTATTGAAATAGTTTGCATATTGTTTTGCTGAAGTTGTGCTGTTGTTTACTGACATTTAGCAATGACAAATGATTGTTGTTGAAACAAATTGTGTCCATTTATGCTACGTACTGTCAGGGGCAGTGAATAACCCTTGGCTTCTGTTAGACTGTGTATCCCTTTCAAAGACCGCCACAGGGATGCAAACACCAAAAAAGGTAGTGGTTCTCGACTTTTGCTAGGGTATTCTGAAGTGTATCTCTTTTATTGGAAGCAATCTAAAGACATTAATGGGTAAGAGAAACCAGGTAGGGATGCCTCAGGAACAGAGAGGCTTCCTGCCCCAGGTAAAACATACCTGTAGCAGTTAAGGTAGCTAGGCTCAACTACTGTTGAATATTCTTGCTTTGTATTTGAGCTTAGCTGTGCTGAGTAAATGTTGAATAGGTAGTATTTTGTAGGACATAAGTCAGAATCAAGGCTAATAACTTAGGCATATCCAGTATTAATTTGTTCACAAATATAAAAAGTGCCTTTCATGGACAGTTTTACACCACAAAATAGTATAAGTTATTTTTCATTACTGTTACCTTACAATTTAATTGTCATCTGTCAACTAATTAGGAACTTGAATTATTGAATATAGGTTTATTCATCTATTGAATAAAAACAAGGGTTCATAGTATTGTGATATTACATATAACCTGGTGATCCACAGCTTAAATGTAGCTGGAAAAGTGGTCTGTGAACATAAAAATATTGAGAACCAATGATCTAGGGTACATGAGCACTCAATAGTTATTTTTTATCTAAAAATTGATATTTCACTTTTGCTCATGGTAAGCTCACTTACAATACAGGTTATGAATGTAAATAAAAACTATATGTACAGTACAACAATGGTACATTTAACAAAACACAGTCTGTGAAGTTTTACCAAAAGCAGCTTTTCAATTAAAATATTAACATATTTAAAGGCTCAAAACAGGAAGTCTTTTGTAAAAGAATGTTATATAAATATTTCTCTTGAACAAATTTGCAATCATACTAATGTATGCTATTTTCCTAGAGAAATCTAAATAAATTTTCACTTTGAATGGCCTTATACGGAATAAACATCAACTTTGTATGACATGCAGTTCTTTCAAGGAACCTATTTTTTCTAACACTGCAAGGTGGCATGAAATTTACAGTATTTGGAAATGCTATAGTCTGTTTAATTGTCACATACTGAGAGCTGAAACTATTAAGATACACATAAATATACTGTTGAAGGTTGTCATATAACAAACCAGGGACCAGATAGATAGATAGATACTTTATTAATCCCAACGGGAATTTCACTATCTATCTATCTATCTATCTATCTATCTATCTATCTATCTATCTATCTATCTATCTATCTATCTATCTATCTATCTATCTATCTATCTATCTATAAATATACTGTTGAAGGTTGTCGTATAACAAACCAGGGACCACATGTATAACGTGTAGAATTCATGGCGTACAAACAAAACTAAAAATGTGAACAAAAAAATTCAGATGCATAAAACTGTGCGTAAGCAAAGTTCTATGCACTTTCCCTTTATAAATCCCATGAATTTTAACACACATGCTTCTGTTATTGAGCTAAAACTGTTCAACAGGAAGTTCACGACACTTCAGTTGTGTTTTGTACCCTTCACAAGGTGTGTTTTTTTTTTTTTTTTAACTTTCTTTGCCTAATGATTTTTAGACAGTATGGAGTATATATTCAGGAAATAAGACCGTGACTCGGCGGTGCACACGTGGCAACCAGTGGTGGGGAAACTGTATCCTCATTACTAGAGTAATATGTGATTAAATCACTTTTCATATTGGTATGTTCTCTAAGTAATGATGGTCTGAATGTTTGTGCAAGCAACATATTTAAGTTGTTAACTTCTTTTAACTGATACTTTTTAATGATTAATATTGTCTTCACAGTGTAAAAAAGTTTCAAATTAAATATTTAATTGATTAAAATGTATCATTTGCAATACATGAACATTTAAAAACTTGTAGTTTTCTTATTTTATATATATACTAATATAAAATATATAGGAAAATACTTTTTCTTTTGTTAACTTGTAGTCAAAAACACTGAGGATATCAATGAGAAATATTTAACAATACACTGATGCAGAAATCGTAACATATAATAAAAACCAGGAAGTCAACTTAAAACAATTCTCCAAATGGCTCTCCTTCTAATCCTTAGTATGTGAAGAGACCCTTTAAAAATAAAATTAAATGAACTGTGTTAGTGGCCTATTTGAGTAACCAGCAGCAAAGAAAAGAGATGGCTGCATCTGCCAGTCTGTCTGCTAATGCTGATGTCTGGCACTAGAATTTCCTTTGGGGGTAAAGGGGCTCCAGCCAGACAGCTGGGGGTCTGCTGATAAGGCAGAACTGAATTCAGACTCAAACTGAGCTTGAAAAGAGAGAGCAGTGAGCTAGGTCTGAAAGTAGCTTTAGAAGGAAGGAGTAGAGAGAGGGCACTTTGCCTTTGACTTCATGGTTGTATATATGGTACTCTCTGTAATGTTTGGGACAAGGACACATTTTTCTTTGATTTTCCCCCCTACTCCACAGTCTAAAATTACAAATGACATAATTCAGATGTGATTAAAGTGCACATTGCAGACTTTAGATTAAAGGTATTTGCATACATTTTGGTCGCAGCTTATAGAAATGACACTTTCTACATCAGGGCAGTCCTGGAGGGCCGCAGTGGCTGCATGTTTTTGTTCTAATCCGGTTGCTTAATTAGAATGCAATTCTTGCCAATAATTTAATTTCATGGCTTATTAGTGGCTTATTAGTGCTTTAGCTCTGCTATGTCAGGAAATTCTCATTTCCTAGATTTTCTTCCCATTTCTAAGGATATCATCCAAATGATGTGAAGGCTAAAAAGGATGAGTAATTTTCAGTCCTTCACTTTTTTCTCTTCACTTTCCTTCCAAGTATTTAATTAATCCCAATAGTGCATGGTAAATACACAGAGGTGTAAATGGTAACAAGCTAAATGGAGAAATGCTGGTCTCTTTTGTCATTTGCATGTTACTGCTAATTAAGAACCAGTAAAAACAAAGAAAACAGCTGTTTAAGACTAAAATAAGGCAATAAAGGTTCAAAATTCTAATGAGCAAGACAACTAAAGTGAAGCAGAAGTGTTACTTGAGCAGTAAGTGCTTCTTATTAAGCAATTGGGTTCAAGCAAAAGCCTGCAGCCACTGCGGCCCTCCAGGACCATGATTGAGGACCCCTGTTCTACATCCATCCATCCATTTTTGAACCCGCTGAATCCAAATACAGGGTCACAGGGGTCTGCTGGAGCCAATCCCACCCAACACAGGGCACAAGGCAGGAACCAATCCTGGGCAGGGTGCCAACCCACCGCAGGACACACACAAACACACCAAGCACACACTAGGGCCAATTTAGAATCACCAGTCCACCTAACCTGCATGTCTTTGGACTGTGGGAGGAAACCCTCACAGACACGGGGAGAACATGCAAACTCTATGCAGAGAGGACCCGGGAAGTGAACCCAGGTCTCCTAACTGCGAGGTAGCAGCACTACGACTTGCGCCACCGTGCTGCCCCCTGTTCTACATGGTCCCCCCTATTTCAGGGCACCATAATGTTTGGGACATAGCAATGGCAGATATATTAAAGCATCATATTTAGTACTTTGTAGCATATCATATGCATGCAATGACTGCTTGAAGTCTGTGATTCATAGACATCACTACACACTGAATATATTCTCTGGCTCTGCCAAACTTCTAATGCAGCCATCTTCAGCTTCTGCTTGTTTCTGGGGCTTTCTCTTCAGCATATGGAAGGCATGCTCATAATTTAAATCGGGTGACTGGTTTGGCCATTCAAGAATTTTTCACTTTTTAGCTTTGAAAAACTCTTGTTTTGCCTTAGCAGTATGTCTGGGGTCATTATCTTGTGTAGGATGAACCACTGTCGTTGCTCATGGTATCACTCTATACAGGTTCATCTTTGTCTCATCTACCCACATGACCTTTTTCCTGAATTCTGCATGCTCTTTTAAGTACTCTTTTGCAAACTGTAATCTGGCCTTTCTGGTTTTTCGGCATACTAGTGGTTTGCATTTTGCAGTGTGTCCTCTGTATTTCTGTTCATGACACCTTCTGCAGATAGTCATCTCTGACATCTGCCACCTGAAGACTGTTTCTGATCTGTCAGACAGGTTTTGGGGCTTTTTCTATAGTGCAGTTTTAAATATCAAATAAAGTTGAATTGAATTGTTTTCTTGTTTGCTAGCTGAACGGAGTTAAGGAACATGCCCCGAAGCTGGCTAGTGAGTGAAAGAGTGAGGAAGGCAGGATTTGTGCAAATAATCAGTACCGCAAGCAAACTATGATATGTAGCGAAATGAGAGAAGTCGCAAAATCAACCAGAATGTTCAAGCAAATTATACAAAAAAAACCCTGATGTAAATCCATTAAGTAGTTCTCTTGTGAAAAGCGTACAGACAGAGAGACATTGGGTTTTATATATTATATATTGGTAAACCTTCAAAATAATGTGCAGTTAAAGTCTCAACAACATTCTCAGCATTTCTGGAGCTTAGTAGAACCAGATAACTATACAAATATTTACCAAGCAGCTCTGAAAATGTCTGCTTTGTTTGTGTCTACATACCTCTGTGAGTCTGCCTTTTTTGACATGAATGTCATGAAATCAAAGTTCAGAACAAGACAGACAGATGAACATTTAAATGACTCCACAAGAGTGAACCTAAGTGGCTACACTCCACCATACACCTCTCTTGTTGACTCCACGCAGTGCCAGTCATCCGACTAACTAAAAAACACATCACACATATAATTGGACATGTGAATACTCTTGTGAAGTGAAACCGTGACATGTAACAAAATGACAAATGAATAAGTAATATCTGTGTATTTGTAATTGCATTGTTTTGTTTTGACAGCATTCATGTTTTAATTTAATAGTGTGAGATACACTAGAGCAGGGGTCCCCAACCACCGGTCCGCGACCCACTACCGGGCCGCAGCCGTCTGACAGCCGGGCCGCGAGAGAACTGCCGGCAACGGAGACTCACTCAGACTTTTCAGAACACTTGGCGGGCGGGGCTTTGCAGCGGCGCAGAGAGAGGAGAGAGACCGAGGTGAGAGAGTATTACAACAAAGTATTGTTACGGTCCCGACAGTTTCCCCATATGACACGAGTCTATAGAAATCGCGTTACTACGAAGTACATTCAGCAGATGCTTTCATTACAATGAAGTGACCTTGAAATGCCTGAATGAATCATCCACAGAGCAGTTAGATCTGTGGTCGCAGCTCAGATGTGAACGTTTGCACAACGATCCCCAAACAGAAACATTGTAAAAAAAAATCTTTCTTCGAACTTTCCTCGTACTGTTTTTTTTTTTTTTGCTGTTTTTGTTTTCTGTGGTTTTCAGTGATACCTTTTGCTTATTGCTTGTCAACATTTGAAAAACATCCATTGGAATTTAACTCATTGTCACCCTCCTATAGAAACGGCAGACACGAAAAAAATGATAACAGTGTTAATGTTTGTGATGTGCAATCTGTTGGAATGGCAAATGCAAAGCATATGTCTTTGTTATATGCAAAAAAAGAAGAAACATCTCAGGTTGCAAACGTATGCGAACTGCTTAATAACTTAATAATAATAGAAATGTTATGTAAATTGTGTATAAAACTGCCCCCGCCCAACCGTTGTTTGTTTGTTGAGCATGTTTGAGTTGTCGGGTTGAAGCAGTAATTACTTGTTGTTGACGATGGCAAGTTTTGCACAGATGTTTGCGGGTAGAAAGTGAGAAAGTAACATGTGGAAATACTTTAATTACATCGCAGATGATAATAATAGCAAATGTAGGGTGCGAGAAGAAGAAAAGAGTCTCAGAGTTTCAGTGCAGGACCAGCTGGATTAGTACTTGGTGGAAGTCCAGCACTTCTCTGGCACCATGACTACACTTCAGGGACATACAGTCTCACCTGTTATCATGAAAAGTAAAAAAAATCTAATAATGATAACATAAAATAAACTTGTCCACTGTTCTGTGCTATAAATTTGTTTTCTGTATGATTCCAATAATTTTGATCATATTTTAAGTCAAAAATCGCTGATTTTGCACATTTTCTGATCAAATATTGGGGAGAAACGCGAGGTGTGGCAGTGACGAGACGAGACCTTGGACTGCACTGTTCCTCACACACCGGGTTGATGCATGCAGTTTGCGCGTGCCTGTTGCTGTCTCTCTGTATGTCCCCAATATAATGTTTGCACACACGTTTATTATACACCCTGACTTTCCATAGTCTGGCTAATATCTTTAATGAATGTGTGTGACATATCTAGTCTTGCTGATCGGACATAAAACTGCAGTGAAAAGGCACAAGGTGAGGCAGACGGTACCGTGCCGCACTGAAGGGGGTGGATGTAAACCCATCAGGTGCTTGTTGCTGCTGTTCTTCTACGCAGAGGCTCTAGGCACCAAGATGTTGGGCGATATCAGAAAGTGAAGTGCACTGCAGTGGTCCATTTATTTTTATTTTTTGTTCCGACTGACTGACAAAATGGAACGTTAAGACTTTTAAAACTAAAGGAAAATAAGGAGGACTTTTACAAGAAAGTGACAGAGATTTTCGTGGAGAAGGACAGGTGCATGGACTTCATTTACACATAAAGGTAAGACCATAAACTGTTTCCAATTTTACAAAAAATGGGGTTAGACTAAAAAACAAATCTAATATTTAAAAACTAACTTTTGATCATAAATCAAATATTCTTTTGTTTTTTGTGTTATCCTTTTGTTGAACAGTCTGTATTAAAATTGATTAAAGCATCAGAATTAAAAGCTTTTAAAAACAATTAAATATTTCAATTAAGGTCAAAAATCTTTTTTTTTTGTATAAACCATTCTATACTTTCATTTGTATTGAATGAGTGTCAATTGTGAAATTGCAACAGCAAACATTTAGAAAACATGGAGAGTGCTGAGCAAATGCACTCTCTCTGTTCTCTCTCACCGCTATAAATGTAATGTTCTTTCTTTGCCAAATATGTACCTTACCTATCTGTGTGTAAAGAATTCTGATGAGATATGAAATATAAACAGTAGTCAATGTGCATGCTTCCAGCTGAATGGTGAATAAGCTACTCTTTTGGGTTCATATATTTGTAACTCTGACTCTGAAGGAGTCAGTGCCTCACCAGCCATGAACCTCACCGCACGTCACTGCTTCCTGTATTAAACGCACTCGTCAAGTGAATATTGGCACTATGTGGCCATCTGTGTAATGGACATCGTTGCAGCATGAACAAATGTCTTGAAATGCATGCTTGTTTAAAGCTTAACAGCAACGTGCTTGCACAGACTGGTTTCTTGGGTTAAAACATTTGATCTTGCTGACTATACTCATTAGGCCACTTAATCTGTTTGATCATTGATAGTCAAGCTGTGTTTAACAGCATTATGAACTGTGAGTGTATTTTGTTGACTGAAACATAACTTGCTTCGATATACTGTATGTGTAGGCCAGTATCTGTAGTCTTGCAACAGGAAAAAAAAAAAACTAAAATTGTACTAATATTATGTAAAAAAAGCCAGAACTAACTAAAAATATAAATTGTTGACTCCACTGAAAACTAGAACGAAATAAAAATAAAAATTAATTTTATAAAATAAAATAAAAACTGAAACTACAATTAATATCAGAACTGAAATATCGCTGATGTGTGTGACACTTGGTTTGGGTTGCCTTCTGGTGGCCACACACTTATACTTCATGAGTATGTTGCTGCCAAACAAAACATTAATTGTTAATTGTCAGCTATATAATTGTAACAATGAAGTAACAGACTGAACAATGGAGAAGCCAATAAACCCCACAGCACTGAAGTAGATTAAATTGGTTTTAGAAAGTTATGTCATGTAATGTAGAAGGTAGGAAATTATTTATAGTTTTCCTGTTAAACTGCATGCAGTATATAAGCTACATAAGCTAAGTATAGCTACTAAGCTATAAGTATCCAACATGGGAGCACATGCAAATTGTAGAGTGATATCAATATAACTTTTCCACTGTGAAGTGTAAAAGTGTTTCAATCATGTACAGCTAATTTGAAGATCAAAGTGAAAAGGTTCCACTTTCCAACATTTATAGCCTATTATGTGTGAAAGTAAGAAAACCTAAAACAATCCCTAGCTGGATAATAGGACACAGGACATATTCTATCACACTGCCAAACTCATGTCATTTTCAGGTGGGGTCGGGTGGGTGAGCACCATTAAACCCACAGCATACAAGACAATAAGGTGTAAACTTCATAACAACTGGACTGGGATTTAGGCCATTACCCTGAGCCCAAGGAATAAGTCCTAATCGCTGCCTTATTGGACTTTCACAGCTTTGGCAATCAGTCCAGGTGCAGGGCCAAAATAAATAATATCTTTGATTGTGTAACTGTTTTTTCTTCACACTTATGACTTTGTATATAGGAAAAGCATGGAACCCAGAGATTGAATCAGATAAAATGAAAAAGACTGAGTTAAAATCATGGTTAGAGCTGTACCTGAACAGCCAGTCAGTTTCAAGTGACTGCTGTCTTGTGTGCATATTGTGATGTCTTGCCACTGCATGGGCTGTAGGGAGTAAAAGCAGTGTTGGAGTGGAGTCTAGGGGGAATACACTTTGTAAGGGCACCTCCCTAGAGAGAACTGAGTGACTGGTATCAGGGTTAATTTTAAGAGTTCATGGAGAAAAAAGGGAGGATGGGTATTTGGAAGAGTAGTTGTTGTTGGAGCGAGAGGAAGACAGCATCAGGTTGAGAAGGGAGCGAACAGTTAAAGGACAGGCACGAGGTATACAGAACGGAGGTGAATTATTTTTTATTATTTTGGAGATGTCCCCATGGTTCATTCTATCTATCTATCTATCTATCTATCTATCTATCTATCTATCTATCTATCTATCTATCTATCTATCTATCTATCTATCTATCTATCTATCTATCTATCTATCTATCTATCTATCTATCTATCTATCTATCTATCTATCTAATCCAGACAATAGGCGATAGCAGGGCACCGTTTATATCACGGTATATCAAATAAAAAGACTCCCCTGGACAGGTGGCTCCTGAGTGTGTTTTATTTGACAGGACTTCACAATATGTTGCTGTATCTAACATTGATAAGCTCCTATAATTATTATTATTTTTTTTTTTTAATTTTATTGAAATCACACAACATTCCATACAAATAGATCAATTTTACAAGAATAGGATTGAAAACAAATCAACCCCCACCCCTGAGAAAGAGAGCATGGGCAGCAGAATAAAACTTAAACCTAGTAAAAATAAGTAAATAGATGAATTAATAAGTGAATAAAGATAAATGGAGAAGAAAAAGAAATGGGAAGAGAATCTACTTCCTCAGTGCTTTAAAAGCTTATTCTAAAATGTTACTGATTAGATCCTGCCAGGTTTTGAAAAATTTCTGCACAGATCCTTTAAGTGAGAATTTAATTTTTTCCAATTTCAAATAATATATAACATCAGTCACCGACTGACTTAAAAGAGAGTTAGGTTTCTTCCAGTTTAGCAAGATAAGTCTGTGTGCCAATAGTGTAGTACAGGCAATTACAGTTTGTTTGTCCTTCTTCACTTTAAGCCCATCTGGGAGTACACCAAACAGAGCTGTTAGTGGATTACGAGGAACTGTGACACCAAGGCTGTCTGATAGGCATTTAAAGATTTTGGTCCAGAATGATGTTAATTTGGTGCAGGCCCAAAACATGTGACCCAGTGAGGCTGGGACTTGCCCTGGAAACATTTTGGGCAATTTAAAACGAGACAGATGTCCTTGATATATAATTTTGAGTTCAATAATTGTATGCTTTGCGCATATGGAGCTCGAGTGAATTCTCTACCTTCCACTCCTTTTCTGAGATATTGAGTGAGAGATCCTTTTCCCACTGTCCTCTTGGATCTTTGAAAGGGAGGAACTGTAAAATAATTTTATATATTGCAGAAATGCTGTTTAAGTCCTTGAAACTGAGCAATATTTTTTCCAGCATAGAGGGAGGTGGGAAGTGAGGAAAATTGGGCAGGTTCTGTTTAACAAAGTTTCTAATTTGAAGATAGTGAAAGAAAAGTGTTACTGGAAAGTTAAATTTAGAATGTAATTGTCTGTAGGATGCAAAGATGTTGTCTGTGTACAGATCTCTAAGTGATTTAATCCCAAATGTTTTCCAGACATTAAAAACTACATATGTTTGTGAGGGTTGAAAAAGGTGGTTCTCATGCAGAGGTGCCACAGATAAAAGCTTCTCTATCTTAAAATGCTTCCTACATTGGTTCCATATTCTGAGTGAGTGAAGCACAATTGGGTTGTTTGTATATTGGTGATAACTTGCATTTATTGGGGCACAAAGCAAGGAATATAGAGAAGTACTGTAGGATTTTATTTCTATTGCAGACCAAGCCTGTATATGTTCATCTATTTGTGTTCATGTCCAGGTTTTTATAGTCTGTATGTTTGCTGCCCAGTAATAAAACAGAAAGTTAGGTAGAGCCATATCACCTTCTGCCTTTGGCCTTTGTAGGTCGCTCTTTGGATACGTGGATGTTTTGAATTCCAAATAAATGTGGTTATGGTTGAATCTAATTTCTTAAAAAAACTATTTATTGATGTATATCGGAAGTTTTGAAATAAAAAGAGAAGCGTACGGAGGATATTCATCTTAATACTGTTAATTCTTCCAGGTAAAATGAGATGAAGGGTTGCCCATCTATACAAGCCTTGCTTAATTTTTTCCATATAGACGGCGAAATTTTGTTGATAAAGAGCTTTATGTTTACTTGTGATGTTTACCCCTAGGTATTTAAACTGATCTGCGATGATAAAAGGGAGCGTGTCCAATCTATTATTGTTTGCTTGAGAATTCACTGGAAAGAGCACACTTTTATTCAAATTAATTCTGAGACCAGAAATCTTTTTAAATTCTGTTAGTGCTGCTAAGCTCCTATAATTAAATAATTGTCCTCCTTTTTGTCTGTCCTAAATTGTGAATATATACTACCCACTGTTTTTAATTATTTACTCATTATATAATTTTCTACAGTATAGTGTTTTTATGATACACTCCATTCAGTTTATATGTTGATGTACACATTGGATGTTATGTTTTATGATAGTAAGTTGTATTTGTAAATCTTGCCTGAAGAAGAGACCTGAGTTGCCTCGAAAGCTTGCATATTGTAATCTTTTTAGTTTGCCAATAAAAGGTGTCATTTTGCTTGACTTTTCACTAAATTTTTAATTGATATGGACGCCCTTATTTCTGTTCTCTCTTGACCCTGATTGGTCAAGGTCAAGTCATTAGAAATGACTCTAATCTTTCAAGCCCCTAATTGTTTATGCAGAGAGTGGAGACATTTTCTTTATATTATTCAATGACAAATACTGTTCACATAAGTAATTCAGCTTCAAAACGAACACTGTGCTGAGAATTGCAGATTTAAAATATTTACTGTTTATTGTAGAAGACAAAGTTCATTCACTGGTCTGTCCAGTAATGCTGCTTTCGGTCTATACACATACTCTTCTGAATCCACTTTTGGTTTTTGGAATTGTTTTGATAATGCAACCCATTATCTATGTACTGTGATGTGCAATGTCATTTACTATCAAAACAACATATTTTGATTTGAAATTCCTTCTTTGTGTAAGCCATTGTTGACCCTCTTGAAGTATTAGCAAATACTCTTTAGTCCATCTTTTTCAAACAAATTGGCCAAGTATTTACCTTGTTTCCAGCATTTTTATATTTAATGGGCATTTTAAGCAAAATGTCTATAAGGAATGCTGGGCTGAGTCTTTGGTAGCAGTAAAAGATTGGATGTAAATGCTCTCAAATCATTTGTGTCATCTGATATTTGTTATTGATTATGGGTTGAACTTTGCATATTACTGTTTATAGATGTTTATGGTCACATGTTTGTTGGTTGAATTAAGAATTTTTCTCATGCTTCTTATTTTCTTTCCTATATGCTGCCATGATGAGAAGCTGATGATGGGTTGAATATTCATTTGATTTCTTTTTTCATCATAGCATTACTAATTGTATTTGATTAAGGTTTTTATTTGCTTCTTGTAGCTCTTCTAACCAAAAACGTTTTTTTCCATTATCTGAGTATATGGTTGCAACTTGTCATCTTCTGCAAATGAAACAGCGCATGGCAAGAATCATCGTCCAAGCTGTGAGCAACCTCGTTGTCTTCAGTTCTTATTATAAAGCAGGTGAAAAATACATTGTATCTCCTAAATAAATGTTGCCCTTGTTTAGCTTGAAAAGGTCCAAAATATTCTACTCCAACAGTGGTAAAAGGTTGCCTGCCAGGTAATAAATGTTCTGTCAAATATGAAATATTTTGTTTACCTATTTTTGCATTGTATCTTCTGCAAATTGTGCAGTTTGAAATGATTCACCTACTAAATGAAGTAGCTTGAGATATCCAATAGCAGTGAGCACTTATGGTGAAACATTAGATCAAACATATCACACTTTAAACTGGCCCTAAGGTATGCTAGAGCCTGCCCTCTCAGCTTTGACGAGTGAAAGTAACCATGTGAAATTCAAGTCATATTTCATGTTATATTTGGAGAAAAACTACGGACAAAAGTAAAGAAATAAACAAGAAACAAAAAAGATTTTTTTTGCTTATCTATTTAACAAAAATATTTGTGTCACATTTATTTATTTATGCTCACATTTCATGTTCTTTTCTCTATTGTCACTTTTCACAGTACTTTTATTTGTTAGCACATTTATTTAGTTTCTTAATTTTGTCCAAAATATTCTTCCACATAAAATAACTAGTAAGATACAGTGTTCTATTGTTTGTTTAGTGAATGCAGTTGTCTCGTCTCAGCCAGTCAGTAGCAGATGCTGAGGCCATATGTGGCATAGCAGAACCACTCCTTAACTTTAGGATGGGTTCTATTCACAAGGGCACTTAGGAACAGTGGTAGTTGTGTGGTCCTTTGGTCCGAAATGATGCAGAACCATGAGAAAGTGTTGTAATGTGGTGTTTCCATTGCTTTGAAGGGCCATTTCATAAACTTTGAAGAGAACTCTGGATATATAAATGAGGAAAGCTGCCCCATCACTTAGAAAACTTATCTGGCAGAAGCTAAATAGTTCCAGGAGATCTAATCTAAACTATTAGTAAGGGTGTCTAAAGGACACTTTATAGACTCTTCCCTTTGGCTTTAGTTCAGCTGAATCGCAGAAAATCACTCACTTTTGGAACGAATTGTATACATAGAGACCCAGAGGTTCATTTTCAATGCTGATAAACTATAGGTATGTACAAAGGGTGTTTGGTGATTGTTATTATGATTCATATTGTATAGTATAAGATATGTACCAAACAGTATGATATACAGTATATGTTGTAATTGCAACATTGACATCATGAGTATGAGAAATAAGCAAGTGAAAAAATAAAGTTGTCAGGCTGCTTCAGCAGGTTGCTTTCCAGATTTGACAAAGCAGTACTGGTATGCTAAAAAGGAGAGGGTACAGTGAAGTATTGGTTGTAGCAGTTTAGTGAGACCATGGATTTTTTTTGGTTATTGCTGCAGTGCAACAGTGGCATAAAATGAGTGTTTTTTGATATTTATTATTTCCTCTGGGAGCCTCCCATGTAAGTGCATAAGCCCTATGCACTTTTACTAGAGGAAAACCCAAAGTTAGATTGAAGACGCCATAGAGAGAAAACTCCTGATAAAGTGAATTCCATTATGTTGCAATATCTATTTAACTTTTCACATATGGAATGACCATCAAATTGGATATTATTGCAGATTATCTTTATTTATTAATGCATCAATCTTAAAAGTGTATTAGAAATAAGCACTGTTTCACTTGCCAAAAAAATAGTCAGGGAGCTCATTTTCAGCTTAACAATTCACACTTACAATGATGTTGTGAGCTGAAGCAAGAGGCTTGAGTTACAGTGCAAGACTAGCCTTTCTAAATGGTCAGATCATTGCAAATCCTATATGTACTGTATATAGGATGACAAAACATTCTCTGGACAGTCCAGTATATTAGTCCCGATATAGGTGTGCTTATTCGTAAAGTAGGATCATATTTTAGATACCATTACACTATCAATGATAAACTGGACAGGCTTTTGTGCATAATTCCTTATATGTGATTTAGTACACTATGCTATTTACATTCTGTTATTATAAGACTCATGCATCCAATAGTCAGATGGTTTGCTGTAGTTATATATGAAACTTGCAAAAACACCTCACGTGAAAAATACAGTACTAATTGGTGGTTTTACAAAACAGACAACCACTGGTTGACTCAACATGAACTATACATAATCATTTCTAACTCAGAAATAGTGCAGACGCCTTGTGTAAAATGAAATAAAATCAGATGTTGACTGTCACATATTATCATTACTTATTTGGCACTTGCTTTTAGGTTAGGTTTGGTTTGGAAAATAGGTCAAGGCACAACATTTGAAAACTAGCGTTATCGTAAGTACACAAACTCAAGATTAGTTTAAAGAAGAATAGTTACCTTTGACAGAACACAATGTAATAAATCAGAATTCAGCAGCATTCATACAAGTAACAGAATTCAAAATGCTTATAGCTCTAGGAATAAGAAATATTAAATCAGTTACTCATTACACTTGGGAAATAATATCTGCAGCATGATGGTAATAGCTGAAATTTAAGAGAAAGAGGATGGCTATTCTCTGACAGAATTTAGTTGACCTTCTTTTTAACCTTTTTGTTTTACATCTCAGTCGCAGAGTTCTGCTACAAACCAAAAATTTCACTGCAGAATTTTACAATATTATTATGATAGTTTATAATCATAATGCTGAGGGTAACAAACCAACATATTGTAATGACCCGACGAAGACTGCTGAAGAGACACCAGTAATTGTTGATTGCTTTCTTTATTATATGCCCCTCTGGATTCTAAATCATCTTGAGCTCCTGCTGTATGGCCATGGGAGATGTTGCTGCCAGTATTCAAAAGCCTTCAAGTCTTTGAAGCCACCTGGCTGCCATTTGTGTTGCTTCTGTCCTTGCAGAACTGGAGCTATAGGAGGAGATTCTTCTTGTATTCCACACACGTAGGGGTCAGTAGCACTTGAACTTGGGCTGGCAGCTGTGAATCAGGCCAGCGGTTCTGCGTTTCTTACCATGTCAATTATGGCCTCTTCATCTGCTGCGCCTCGGTACTGAATGAGTCAATCTTGGTGTAAAAATACTCTCCAATGTGAAAGCAGCAGCTGCACACAGTAAACAACCTCCCCAACCCTGTCCAGCATATGGCAGGGGCCATTCCATGCTCTCTCCAGTTTGGGTGACCGTCCTTTTTTTTCTTTTGAGGCTATGTATCCAGACAGAATCTCTCCAGGAGAAAAGGGATGTCTTTGTACGCGATGTCATAATGTCTCTTCTGCATTTTAACCCAGCTTCTTGTTGCAGTGACCTGGCAAAGTCATTGGTGACTTTGATTCTATCCTGCAGCTTCCTGGCATATTTAGGACCTGGATGGTCGAGGGGCAGTCCAAATATGAGAGAAGCAGGGGTCCTGAGTTAACTGCCCAGCATCAGCAGCGTGGGTGAGCAGCCTGTTGATTCTTGTACTGCGGATCAGCAAGCCATCAGGATCAAGGGGAAATGTTGATCCCAGTCACGCTGGTCCTGTGCTGTAAGCACTGCTAATTTTGTAGTTAGGGTGTGCACAAAGTGCTCTGCCAGCCCATTGTTCTGGGGATGGAGGAATGTAGTACAGGTCCTCTTCACTCCAGGTTTCTTACACATTGTCTGTAACACTCGGCTTTCAAAATTCCTACCTTGATCGGAGTGCAGTTCTGCTGGTGTCCCAAATCTACTGATTATGTCTTCAATCATAGCCTCTGCCACCATTTCTGCCTCCTGATATGGTAGTGGATAGGCTTCAGGCTATTTTGTGAAGTAGTCCACTGCCACCAGGACATAGTGGTTACCTCTGGTTGATCATGGAAATGATCCCAGTATATCTACACCTAACCACTCCATAGCTTCCACCACTGCCAGCAACTCCTTTTGTGTCACACAGTCTCTCGGGTTTACTGAGTTAGAAACTAAAATAAGCCACCACCAGTTCACCCTGTTAATGCTCCGATGCTTACACCACTACAACTGTATCTAGTATGAAGGGCAAGTCTGGGTCAGGTGGTGCCAATATTGGGACTCTGCACAAGGCTGATTTTCTTTGGGGCCCCATCTGAATGTTCTGTTCTTTCGCAGCAGTTAGTGCAGTTGGGCCGCCACACTAGCGAATTCTTGGAAGAACCTCCTGTAACAGGATGCTATGCCAAGGAATTCCTGGACTTGCTTCTGTGTTCATGGGGGTGGCCAGTCTCGGATCACTGTTATTTTGTCTCTGTCGGTGCGGATGCCACGTCCAAAAACCCAGTGTCCTAAGAATGAAACTTCCCAGCGCGGGAAATGACATTTACCTTGACATAGTTTTAAATTTGCCTTCCCAGCACATACCTTAGTGAATTTAAGGCAACATCGAATGACTGACCGTATACTAGTAAGTCATCCAATTATACCAGACAATGTGTGTGGGACAGTCCAGCTAGGACACGATCCATAAGTCATTTAAAGGTGGTGAGGGCATTGCATAATCTGAATGGTAGGACATGGAAATTCCAGAGTCCGCCTCCAACAGAAAAAGCCATTTTCTTTCTCATGTCAGGGTCCAGTTCTATCTGCCAGTAACCACTCTGGAGGTTGAGCGATGAGAACCAACTCGACCCCACAATCGAATCCAAGGACTCGTCAATGCATGGGAGGAGGTATAAGTCTTTCCAGGTGACTATTTTCAACAACACTAGTCTACACAGAATCTTCAACTGCCACTCTTTTTCATTACTAAGACTTTAGGCAAGCTCCATGAACATTCAGATGGCTTGACGATTCCCGTGGCTAAGTTGTCTTTCAGCATAGAATCAGTAGCAGTGCAGTGAGCCAGGGAAATCTGCCGGGGGCTTTGCCACCTGGACCCACCAGGTGAGTCCATCCCAGATCTTCAGAGGAGATGGCAAACCTGTCGTTGTATTTAACCAGAAGTTCCTTCAGCTGTTTCTTCTCTGAGCATGTCAGTCCCTCACAGTTCTTTATCCACAATGTTTTGAGGGTGCTGTTCCGAAAAGATGAACACTCTGGCTGTGGCAAAAGGTCATCTACTCATGTTCTGTAGTAGGGCTACATAAAATGTCAATCGTGTTTGTTTAACGTTTGTGAGTGTTCAGTTTGTCTGACCTTTTTTTGCATAAAACATGTATGCATACCTGAAAAAGAGTTTCCTTGTTGCTTCTGCAAGGACGTCACCAAATGCTAAACTTGACCCTTTTGGAGGTGGGGTTTCCTGTTTAGTTCCAGGGTTGTGTACATTAATATCTAAGACCACACATTTTCAAAAGAGGAGGGAGAAAGAAGAAAGGAAGCATAAGACAACTGTAATCCACCATGTCAAACATTGCTATTCTTCAATTGAACGCATCCAGAGATCATCACTGCTTATCCAGTTACACACGGCAGTAAGGCAGTCATTTTCATCTTCCATTTCCCAGAGCTGTCGGACTGCTAAACAGGAGTCATCGGTGAGACTGTGTAGATTGGAGTGGAGTGGAGTGGAGGGAGGGTAAGGAACGAAGGGGTAAGTATGCTTTGACATGGCTGAGTCTGAACTTTGCTCCAGCAAAGCCGGAATGTGTAACTTGCCACGTCCAAGTGTAAGAGTGATTGTTACAAGTGGACGTGCTAATGGTTGAGGTGTGGACAATACAGTCTTTCTGTTTTACAGTGAGAATTGGAGGTATGTAACTTGCCATTTGTGTGTTGTGTGTGTTTTGTTAAGGTTTCCTAAGATGCTTTTGTCACAGACCATTTAGTTGTATGTGCATTGCTATATATTTAGATTCTTGAAATCAAAAAAGTGAAAATGAGCATAATAATGGCAATACCCAATATATTATAACCAGTAATCAATGCATAATAAAATTTTATAGAGACATCAGAGAATAAGCTTATTACCAATATGGCCATCACTGGGTTGTGAACTCATGAGGGGGAAAAAAATGCCGTTTTAGCTACCAATAGGCACTGCACCAAACCCCAGTCCACCGAAATGATTAACATTACTGGGAAATGTTATTACTGTCTCTGAACACACTCATTTCACGAAGGGGAAACCCTGCTCTTTTACTCACAGTTGTTCCAACCTCCCAAACCCACTTATAGACTTTTATTGGTCAATGGGGTTAATTGGTGAATTTAAAAAGGTAAAAACAGGTCCTGAAGCCACAAAAGTTGAGAAACACTGCCGGAGCTCTGTCCGACATTGTTTAAAAAAATAAGCATGAAACCTTTATGAGGGGTACATCAGCAGATGAGAATATTACATGTCCGGCTGATTAGATACATAACACTACTCCCCGTGGCAGAAGAGCACAGAATTTAAAATTGTGCATTCAAATTAGCCATATGCGAATCTGTGATTCCCAAAACAAACCTTAAAAAGTCCCCTCACACCCCAATTAGAAAACAGAGGACACACTGTAAAATAGTTAAAACAAAATATTTATTCATATTTACAATGCATTTCTTTCTTCTTGCTGCAAAAAGAAAGTGCAAAGCATCTGCACAGATATGTTTGAAACAAAAAGGACATTCCCAACCACAGCCGCAACTTAAAACAATGGAAGCTGCTGCTTTGTGGCATGTCATTGTGTGTCTCAAGAGTGGATCTCTAATTGCAGTGATCTATACGTTATTTACTTATTGTTAGTTTGTGGTCATTTGTTGTACAGTATCTTGTTTGTGGTATTTGTTCCATCTGTGTCTTTTGTTGTTTGAGGCATGGTGGCACAGTGGTTACCATTGCTGCCTCACAGCCTGTATCACATATTTTGCCACAATAATCGGACTAGCATAGTTGGTAGACTTTTCCCTTGCCCACAAGGATACTTAAAAGAGCATTGCATCATTATAAGCCACTCAAAATTAGTTCAGCTCCTCCTTCACAATTGACTTTAATACATTGCTTTGAGTTTAGCAAATATTGCTAACATTTCAATGATTTTGCCAAACTCATGTTGAAGCGAACTCTGCAATGTTCGCTCATCATTGTTAACAACAGAATCAACAAAAGACTTGTAAAAAAAGTTTCATTCTGGCTTAGTCCACTTTAAAACAATTGTGTTCCCTACAACAGAAAAGCTGTGTCTTGCCCCTTCCTAAAAATGTCTTCTGTGTTGAGATTAAAGTTTAGCATGTTATCAATGATTGTCCCTAATTATTTGTATTTCTCTACCATGTCCACAGTCTCAACTTTTATTATTTTTGAGAGAGTGGGAGGAGGGGAGCACCTAAAATCTACAGCCATATCCTTAGCTGTAAAAGTGAACAATCACACCACTGAAAAAACTCAACAACAGGATCTATGGCTGTTCTCTTATCTTGCAAAACACCCGCAATGACAGAGTCATATGCAAAGTTCAGGATATTTCTGTTCTTGTGTGAACTCCTGCTGTCATTCATGTATAAGCTAAAAAGAAGATGAGACAGACAGTAGCCTATAGGTAATCCATTAGATAAGTTAAGGCTATCAGAAAGACAGCCATTAACACTCACTATTTCTGTTCTGTTAGATAAAAAGTACAGAACCCACTAAGTTCTCATGCGGTAAATTCAGTGGTGTTGGTGCTGCATCCCTCCCGCCCACCACTTTGCGGCTGTATGCAATTTGATAAAGGTCCTGATAGATAGTCCTGTGTTTTGTTAAGCAGTCATCTCTTAGTTGACTCTGCACTGTGCCTCACTGCTCTGTGAGATGCAGGGTAGGGGGTCACTGGATCATTCCTAGTACTGTGGATGGTTAAATGTTTTGACTATTCTTTTGCACTCAATATTCTGATGCAGGGTGACACACTTGCCCGATTTTTAAAACTACATTTCCATTAGATTTCTAAAAATTTCATTCTGCCATCACACAAAACCAACTATGGCCTGTGCGACCCATGATACTCCAAAACTTATTACTACAAAACTAGACTACAAGACAAAAATGTAGTCTTATTGAGGTCACGTCTCATTTATTTTTATGCAGGAAATTAATATAGGCTGAGCTATTTTAAAAGCTCATTGTAGTCCTATTTTTGGCTGTCAAAAAAACTGCACCAACTGTGCTGAAGCAACAATCTGTTAATGTCTTACTAACATAGTTTTACTTGGTGGTTATTAAAGTCAGACCAGGACATTTGCCTCAATAGAAATGTGGCTTCTTCTGGCCCAACTAAAGCACTGGTAATTTGATAAAAGGTTTTTCTGAGTTTCTGTTTTTAAGTTAAAAGTCCCTTATAAAATCTTATTCACAGGTTTCTTATATTTCACTTCAATTCATACATTGACACTTCAGTGTTAGAAATGTATGGAATGGTCTATGGACTGAAATTCACTTCTGATTTTAACTCATAAAAATGCTTATTTTTAAAGACATTCCTACTACAGCAATGTGCTCTACTATAATCTTAATTATAAAGGAGTGTGAGAGTTCTATTTTTTGCAATAAAATTTTATTTTTCTAAATACTGTACATTGAAGTTGCTAAAAATAATGTTCTATCAGACATGCCAGGACTATAATTTTTACACGATTTTGTCATCTTCTGCAGATTGCTTATTACATACATGGTATAAAAAGAAAAATATACACTAGATTTTGGTCTTTGCAGTCAAAATATGAATACTAGCAAAGCAATGTAGAAACATCTCTTATGAAAATTGATGAATTATGCAAGATTTGGATTATGCAGGCCGATGTTAACTACTAAATTGTAATGTAATGCTCACAGATGCAAGGTCCATTACCTAAATCGGAACAAAAGGTCCACTCATTCATGTCTAGAACGTGATTAATGCAAATATTGGGGGTTGGGCAAAACACTGCTAGTACAGGTACCAAGGAGCACAGCATAAATCGAGCCTGAACATGTCATGAAATAACAAAAGGTCCATCAGCATTGAGATTTAATTTACCTTGATGTAATAGCACAGTGGTAGCATTGCTTCTTTGCAACAAGGAGACTGGGGGTAAAGTCCTGGATTCTCATTGTGTGGGGTTTTTATGTTCTCTCCATGTCCACATGTTTTTTTTTTTCCAGCTGCTCTGGCTTCCTTCCACAGTCCAAAGAAATGCAGGTCAGGTGGGTTGGCAATCCTATATTTTATCCTAATAAATATAAATACGTGTTTGTGTATATGTATTCACCCTGAGATGGGGGTGGTTCTGTTTCAGGGATTGTTCTTGCAAGATGCTTGCTTCCCTGCAACCCTACAGTGGGTAAGTGTGTTTAGACCATTTAATTAACATCTTTTCATTAAAATAATCCTTTTCTGTCAATAAAGATTTTTTTAAGATTATGTGGATGGCCAGGTTTATGTGCTTCATTCACCTGGGGAAGTGATGGAAGTAGCATGCACAATGGAGAAAATGTCAAGCTGCTGGAAAAGGTATCATGCTCTAGGAAAGGTTTTGCTGGGAAATCTTTTGTCCTGTAATGTGTAGATGTTGTCTGACACATACCACCTACCTAAAGATTGTTGAAGACCTTGTAGACCCCATTATGGCAATAATGCTGCCTAATGGCAGTGGCCTCTTTCAACAGGATAATGCAACCTACCCCACTGCAAAAATTGTTTAAAAATGGTTTGATGGACATGGCAAAGGGTTTAAGGTGTTGACTTGTCCTCCTAATTTCCAAAATCCCAATCAGATTGAGCATCTGTGAAATGTGCTGGAAAAGCAAGCCAGATCCATAGAGGCCCCACCACACAACTTATGGGACTTAATGGACCTGCTACTAATGTCTTACTGCCAAATACCATAGGACACCTTCAGAGGTCTTATGAAGTCCATCCCTTGATGGGTCATAGCTGTTTTGGCAGCCTGAGGGAAACCTTTTCAGTTATAGACAGGTGGTTTTAATGTTGTGGTTGATGGGTGCACATTAATATAAAGGATCTTTTTTCCTGTTTATCCTTTGTTTATTCACACATTTCCTAATGAGCACCATCGTTTACAATAATTTTAACTATAAAGTGTGAAGAAAATCATAGAGTCATGATACTTACAGGCTATAAAAATAAATAAGAATTAAAAAAAAAAAAAAACTGTAATCTTTTGAAAAGTTAAGTAACAAATGTATGCCTGGTCAGTTGTAAATGTCTAATTTTAATCAAGCATAGAAAGCAAAACATACAGAAAAACAGGAGGTCTAAATCAAAGTACTTTTATTGTGCCTTAACAACAGTCAAACATATAAAGGAAACTTGAAAGGTAACAGTACGGGTACAACTATTGGTTCGTAGTGAACAATTCTTTATTTGTACATTTAGTTTTTATATCTCTATCTGACTGTGTATTTATAAAGGTATATTCCACAGAGGGGAATAATAGCTGAATATCTGTCAGACTAGCTTAATGTTTACGAAGCCACCTGAGATTAATCAAATATGGCCGCATCAGTCTTTAGCAGTGCCATTATGTTTCATAGGATGTAACATTTTAATTTGGATGATAGGCATGTGCAGTATGATCCTATAGCACAATGATTTTTTCTGTCTGAAAGTGGATTTTTTTTCTTGGATAGGAGAACCTTATGCATGGCAGTTAAACACAAACTAAACACATGGCTTTCAATTAACAAGGATATGGCACATGACAGAAAACTCACTGTATGGTCAGTTTGATGCACACATTATGATTAGGATGATATGGAAACTTACAAGTAATTAGAAAATTCCTATACATCTCTGTTCATATCTTTTAAGCAACTGAGGCAATCTCTAGATAATGACATGAATAGCTTTTGGAAACTTCCTGTTCATCACAATCCAAATATATGATTTACCATTTCTGTTTTGATTATTCTTAGAAAGATCTTTAGTCATAAGTAAATAATAATGTGTGTGGTTATTACATTAAGACTACCTGGCACATACCAAGATAAGAATAACAAAACTGTAGTTTATACTAAATTCAGAGAAAATACATTTCTAATGATTATTAGGCAAAGAAAAGTCAAAGCCTTTCTGATCTGTGTCAATATCTGTAACTTCCTTTACCTACCTGGCTACCAAAAAAAGAAGGCAGAGAACAGAATATAAAAACAATTTAAATAAAATATTTGAAATATGATGTGAGGGTAGTACCAATTTTAGCTCTAAAGTCTCAAAGCTTGAGAAATATAATGTTCATTCCTGCTGCAGTCACTGTAGTATGTATAGAGTTACCACACATTGTTCTCTAGGATCAGGACTCTTAACACTAGAATTACCAGAGCCTATGGAAAAACTCGTAGATCCGTCCCACCTTAAATCGCTTTGCACCTCTCCATCAGCGTCTTTTGGCCTATAAATGTGTCGATAAGCAGCAAGCAGCCTGCTATCACATCCCCCATTGCCACACAGTTTTCTCAGCTCAAGTCTGTTTACCTGCGTGTCAGTTGCTTGGAGTTGTATAGAGTGAGAAGTCAAGCAAAATTACACCTTTTGTAAATACTATATCGTTATTTGGAACACATGCATTTCATGTGTGTTCAGTGTCTACAACAATCTATGTACAGTAAACACATCGTTAAAACTGAAACGTTTTTCATGTTTTAATAATAATTGACAAAATGTAGACATGAAGTGTATAATGTGTGAAGCCTGAATTCCAAATATCAATTAAACACTTTCACAAAAGGTACAAATATAACAGAACAAGTGCGCTTCTATTCAAGGGTATAATTGCAGAAAAAGAACCCACGTTAGGGTACGACATTGACACGCATTTGCTATGACCACTTCGGTGGCGCAACGGTATCAACTATTGACTGGTAATCAAAACTTCACGGGTTCGACCCTGGACGAGTCCGTTTTGAAAAATGAGCTGCTCTTATTCTTACTATTTTAGAATGAAAACATACATTTGATTTCAGTCTGTAACAGCCGGTGTAAATGTATGAAACTTGTAAAGATTAGCTTTGTTTTTTTTCTTTTATTCAGTTTTATACTATCAGTCGCATTCACAATCACCCCCCCACACTGCTGTTTTCACATAAAGACGTGCTATAACAGAGGTGAACTCAGATTATGACGGTGGTTCTATGTCAGAGCAAGAATGCACGACGCACTTTTGCCATCGCTGTACTTTGTATATGTACACCGAAAGCTCTGCAGTCTACTGGTGACTTTACGCTGTAGGAAGAAAGTAAATAAATCAGGATAAATAAGTTAATAACATTCGATCTGGCTCATATATTCAAAGTAGGCTCTGGTAATTCTAGTGTTAAGCAGTAACCAGAGTGAAAGAGGCGAGTAGATCCCTAGATATAGTTCAAAGGTTCTTTGTGACTTCAATGATAATAAAACACCTTATTTCTGGAGAGATAGTGGGCAGAGTGAACACTTCTGGTAATGATGACTATAATTAAAACCTTTGTCAGTTTGAACATGAGGAAACTGACCATGGTTTAATAAATCTCAAGAGACTTAGAAGTAGCCGTGTAGCCCTTTGTAGACTGCTTGATGTACACACTTTTTCTTTTCTGCTGGAATTATTCCCTATTGTAGCACAGCATCCCTTTGCAATATGTGCAAAATACTCCCAAATTGGGCAGCACAGTGGCGCAGTGGGTAGCGTTGCTGCCTTGCAGTTAGGAGACCTGGGTTCGCTTCCCGGGTCTTCCCTGCATGGAGTTTGCATGTTCTCCCCCTGTCTGTGTGGGTTTCCTCCCACAGTCCAAAGACATGCAGGTTAGGTGCATTGGCGATTCTAAATTGGCCCTAGTGGGTGCTTGGTGTGTGCGCGCCCTTCCCAGGGTTTGTTTCCTGCCTTGCGCCCTGTGTTGGCTGGGATTGGCTCCAGCAGACTCCCGTGACCCTGTAGTTAGGATATAGCGGGTTGGATAATGGATGGATGGATACTCCCAAATTATGCCTGATAGATAGTAAGAGTATGAAGTCAGTTGACTGTAATTATCCACTTAATGGAGTTGCAATCATTGGGGGGCATTAACAGGTTAATGAATGACAATTGCATATTTGTGTAGTCAGTAATATTTTCATAATGAAAACAAGAACTAGAACTAAAAATATTGTTTTTCGTTTTACAAGAATGAGAGCTGAAATTAAGGCAAACAGAGAAACTAAAACTAAATAAAAATAAAAATTAGTGATATGTGAACAAACTAAAACAAGAACGAAAACTGAGTAAAAATAAAAAAAAACAGCAATAGCATTTTTGTTGAATTCGGTTTAGTCATGTCATGCAGAGGAGTTGTTTGTAGGTTGCCCTGAGTTACGTTGTGCCGTTCACTTTGTGGTGATCTTGTAACTTGGGTTTACTATAGTCACATGGAGCAACTTTCGTAAAAGACTGTTGCTTGTTTGTTGAACACATTTGGCTCGTCAGGTTGAAGCAGTAAGCACGTGTGGTTGATGATGGCGAGTGTGAAACATGTGGAAACACTTTAATTACAGCACAGATGATAATAAAAGCAAATATAGTGTGCGAGAAGAAGAAAAGAGTCTCGGAGTTTCAGTGCAGGACCAGCTGGTTCAGTACTTGGTAGAAGTCCAGCACTTCAGAGACGTGCGGTCAGGGGCCATCATGAAAAGTAAAAAAAACTAATAATGATAACATAAAATAAATTTGTCCACTGGTATGTGCTATAAATCTTTTTTCTGTACAATTCCAATAATTTTGATGATTTTTATAGTCAAAATCACTGAACTGGCACATTTACAAATACAGGAGAGAAACGCAAGATGCGGCACTGACAAGCCTCACCTCACTTCGGACTGCACTCTCCCTCACACACTGGGTTGACGCATGCAACTGGCTCGAGCCTATTGCTGTCTCTCTGTATGACAATATAATGTATGCAGACCCGTTTATTATATACCCTGACTTTCCACAGTCTGGCTAATATCTTTAATGAATGTGTGTGACATATCTAATCTTGCCTGATTGGCCATAAAACCGCAGTGAAAAGGCAAAGGTGAGGCAGACGGTACAGTGCTGCACTGAAGGGGGCAGATGTAAGCCCAATAGGTGCCTGTTGCTGCTGTTCTTCTACGCAGAGGCTCTGGGCGCAAATAAGTTAGTGATATCAGAAAGTCAAGTGCACTGCAGCAGTCCATTTATTTTTATTTTTTGTTCCAACTGACTGCCAAAATGGAAGATTAAGACTTTTAAAAAGGAAAACAAGAAGGACTTTTATAAGAAAGAGAGATTTTAGTGGAGAAGGATAGGCACATGGACTTTATTTACAAATAAAGGTAAGACCGTAAATGGTTTTCAATTTTTTAAAAAGTGGGATCAGAATAAAAAAAAAATCCAATATTTAAAAACTAAATTTTGACTTTAAATACAATATTCTTTTGTTTTCTTGTTATCCTTTTGTTGAGCAGTCTGTATTAAAATTGATTAAAGCATCAGAGTTAAAAGCTTTTAAAAACAACTAAATATTTCAATTAAGGACAAAATTGAAAACCGTGTTTTTTGTTCACCACTCTATACTTTCATTTGTGTTTGTAAACCTGACTCTGAAGGAGTCAGTGCCTCACCAGCTTCAGTACTGATAGCAGAAATCGTCAACATACAGTCTGCTAGCGCCAGGACCTTGTCTGTGCACATACATTACAGGCATTCGTCGAGCAAATATTTTCACTGCGTGACTATCTGTGCAACGGACGTCATTGCAGCATGAACAAATCTCTCGAAATGCGCGCTTGTTTAAAGCTTAACAGTAACATGCTTGCACAGACTGGTTTCTTGGGTTGAAACATTTGATGTTGCTGACTATACTCATTAGGCCACTTAATCTGTTTGATCATTGTGTTTATCGGCTGTGTTTAACGGCATTATGAACTGTGAGTGTATTTTGTTGACTGAAACATAACTTGCATTGAAATATGTGTAGGCCAGCATTTGTAGTTTTGAAACAGAAAAGAAACTAAAATTGTACTAATATTATGTAAAAAGACTAGAACTAAATAAAATAAAAACAAAAATTTTACATACAGCACTAAATAAAAATAAAAATTATTGACTCCACTGAAAACTAGAAAGAAATAAAAATTAAAATTAATTTTATAAAATAAAATAAAAACTACAGTTAATATCAGAACGTAAATATCACTGTTGCGTACCTTACATGCCAAGCAAATTAAATAAACACCAAAGTTTGGTTATTAGGGCCAGAGTGGTAGCAAAATGTGGTTGGTTCTGCTGCTACATTGTTCTGAGTTTGAATACTGTGCTTGGTCATTATCTGTGAGGAGTCCGTACATTCTCTGTGGGTCTAATTTCCAAAGAGATTTTATCTATTTATTTATTTATTTATTTACAGTGCCTTTCTCTTTGCCCCATCCCATAAAGATGCGACTAGTGAACCACCACGTAATAATAATGGCATGCACAGACCATTCTGAAACAGTGTAGCTTGAAATCACTCAGCTTTTGTGGACGGCCTGCTTTAAGCAGATTTACAGCTGTTTTGTATTCTTTCCATTTCTAAATGATTGATTTAACTGGACTCCATAGGATATTCAGTGACTTGGATGTTTTCTTGCATTGAACACCTGACTTGTGCTTTTCAGTCAGAAGATTAGAAGATTAAAACAATCTAGATGAGAACAGGCCATTCAACACAACAATGCTTACCAGTCCTACCTTTAAATCTTACGAAAATAACATCAAGTCTAGTTTTGAAATTACTAATCCACTATGAAGATTTTTTGAATTTCCTACTAATTTCAGTTTTAGGTATTTACCTGTCCTGCGTTATATACCTTCTGTTAGAGTTGCTTGGAGTATTCTTTTGTCTTCATTGTAATGGATAAGCTACCATACTGACACACCAGTCAGTGGCGTGGCTTGGTGGTTGGAAGGCAAGGGTGGACATCTGTCCCCGGGCACAGCATCCAGGGGGTGCAGAATTGATGTTCCCCATTGCATTTTGGCAAACAGGAGGGGGTGTGAAATCTTAAGTTGTCCCCGGGCGCTGAAAACCTTAGCTACGCCTCTGACACCTGTATCTGGAGTGTCCAACATGTGGTGAAGTTAGATTTTAATTACATAGCATCATGATTTTCATGTTCACACTACATATATAAATGTTTATTCTGAAACAGTTTAATTTGAATTTTACAGCTCCAGAAAACCTGGAACCTCTATCCTAACAATATCAGCTGCATTAAGTTCAAGCCAGAAAACAGACCTGTGGGACAAATCATACATTTAATGTCCAGGTTGGACATTCTAGTGTCAAAATAAACCTAAAGTACCATTCAGAAACAAAAGCACAAACACATATTACACATTGAGAACTTTTAATGTTTTGGTTTGCAGTAAGTAAATCATGGGTTTGTGTCCCAGGTCCTCAAAGCACAGAGAATGATTTGAGTAGTGAGAAAAGAAATGTAAAGAATTATTATTATTAGTTTTGCTGAATCCACATAAAAGATAATGTAAACTGTGTTATTTAACATTGACTTGTTTTGTGTTTGTCATATTCACTCAAAATCTAACACTTGCTTTCTCCAGCTAAGAAATATTGAGAAGTACTGAGAAAGATTAAGATAGCTTCCTAATATGTAGGATATAGAAAAAAATAATTCAGTCATTAATGTAAATGATTTACTACAGCAGTGCTGTTCATATACCTGAATTATTTCTCTAAAGTAATTTAAATTTTAATTTCAAAAATGTTCATGCAAGCATCATAGATGCATCTATTTATATTTTACTCTACTACCAAAATCTTTATATTTAAATTTAGAATTGATTTAAAATTCCTCTTTGAACATTTAAATCATAAATGATTTAATAAAACCTAACATACTCAAACACATTTAATCCAATTCAGGGTCATGGAGCTACAGTCTATCATGGTAGCATCAGGTACAAAGAAGGGACTAGCTCTGCACTGAATACTAGTTGAGTTAGTCTAATGGGTTCCATTTCTTTTATTTAATTCTAAAGTTTGTGATAAGAACCTTATTATCTAAACAAAAGTTTATTGTGAGTTTTGTATTTCTCTGATTGTAGAGTTCTCTTATTTTTGACTGCAGAGTACAGAGTCAATCTGATTTTGGATGTGCATGTTGTAACGGCCAACCCCTTACCCAGCCGGCAGCTACACTACCAAGACCTGTGGCCTGGATACATTACTGAGATGAATCTACATATACCAAGCTGTACCTCTAACAAATAATATTTTCCCCTCAATCAACGGTGAATGACAAGCACACAAAAGCAAGTATGTAAAATAAGTGGATAAATATATTACATGGAATACAATAACAAAACAATACTGCACATTCCCCACGTAAAAGATAGATAGATAGATAGATAGATAGATAGATAGATAGATAGATAGATAGATAGATAGATAGATAGATAGATAGATAGATAGATAGATAGATAGATAGATAGATAGATAGATAGATAGATAGATAGATAGATAGATAGATAGATAGATCTTTATTGTCACTGTCACTTTTACAAAGGAACAAAGAAATTGAAGGTGCAGTCGACTCAGTGTGAGGCATAAGAATTAAAAAGACAAGAAGAGAGAAAATAATAACAAACTGAATAGTAATAAAAGTACTTTACAAAATATACAAATTGCACTTGTTTACTTAAGGTCTTTATTGCACATTGGGAGAATGATATGGAGCGGTTTTATTCTGAGCTCAGGGCCGTGATTGCTTTTGGATAAAATCTGTTTTTAAGGCAGTTTGTCCTGGTTTTCATTGCTCTGTATCTCTTGCCCGATGGCAAAAGCTGGAAGAGGCAATGACCGGGATGTAATGAATCCTGTGAAATGTCTATTGCTTTTTTGTGTAGATTTGTTCCAGAGTGGGGAGGGTACAACCAATTGTTCTCTCCGCTGTCCTGACGATCCTGTGAAGCGCTTTCCTTTCTGAGGAAGTGCAGCTGCCGTACCACACACACAGTCCGTACGTGACCACACTCTCGATGGAACAGTGATAAAAGGCAAGGAGCAAATTTTCGGGGATATGGTTCTTTCTGAGGATTGTCAGAAAATACAGTCTCTGCTGCGCCTTCTTCAGCAGCTCCTTGGTGTTGGCGCTCCAGGTCAGGTCATCCTCCAGCTCAATGCCGAGAAACCTGAACACCGAGACCCTCTCCACACAGGCCCCACCGGTGATGAGTGGCTGGATGTCAGTTTTCTTTTTTTTAAAGTCAATAACAAGCTCCCTCATTTTTGTGGTGTTGAGGAGCAGGTTATTGACTGTGCACCACTCTGACAGCCGCTCCACCTTGTCCCTGTATGCCAGCTCACCCTCCTTGCCCGAGATGAGTCCGACCACCGTTCTGTCATCTGCGAACTTTATAATCTTGTTGCTATGGTGAGTAGAGACACAGTCATATGTGTAGAGAAGCAGGCTGAGCACACAACCCTGCGGCGTCCCGGTGTTGAGGCTGAGAGCAGTGGATGTGTGGAGACCCAGCCTGACCCTCTGGGAGCGACCAGACAGGAAGTCCAGTATCCAACTGCAGGTGAGTGATGGAAGTCCCAGATCTGCCAGTTTGTACACCAGTCTTTGTGGGAGGATGGTGTTAAACGCCGAGCTGAAGTTTACAAAGAGCAGTCTGGCGTAACTCCCCTGCTGCTCCAGGTGGGTCAGGGCAGTATGAAGGGCTGTGGCCACAGCATCCTCCATGGATCTCTTTTCTTTGTAAGCAAATTGAAATGGGTCCAAGTCTGCTGGCAGGCAAGCGATGATATGACTCTGCACCAGTTTCTCAAAGCACTTCATGATGACAGATGTGAGTGCCACTGGGCAGAAATCATTGACTGTTCTTGATTAATTTTTTCAGCAGCGGAACAATGATTGAGGACTTGAGGCAGGATGGGACAGTGGCCTGGGAAAGGGACTGGTTGAAAATCCTAGTGAAGATTCCGGCCAGTTGATCTGCACAGTCTTTCAGCACCCCTCCAGCCACACCGTTGGGTCCTGCAGCCTTCCTCGGGTTCACCTTCCTCATCACCCACCTCACCTCACACTCTTCCACTATGAGTATGTTGCTGTTGTGAACAGACTGCTGTGATGGAGCTGCTCATCATGTTCAGCTCATCTGCCAGAGAAGCGTCTCCCTCAGCAGCCGAGGAGTTGCTGGATTTGTAGCCGGTGTTGTGCTGAACACCCTGCCACACCTGTCTGGTGTTGTTGCTCCTCAGATGGTCCTCCATCCTCCTTCTGTACGCTGCCTTGGGCTCTTGGACACCTCTCTTCAGGTTCGCTCTGGCTACACTGTAAAAGCCCTATCCCCAGACCTGAAAGCAGTATTCCTAGCTTTCATCAGACTCTGGACATCCCTCGTCATCCAGGGCTTCCTGTTAGGATAAATCCTTTTGTGTCTGTCCCTGGTGACGTTATCCGTGCAGAACCTGATATAATCCAGGACTGCCGTAGTGTGGTTCTCCAAGTCTTGGTGATTGAAAACCTCCCAATCAGTTCTCTGGAAGCAGTCCTGCAACTGTTGGGATGCCTCCTTGGGCCATATGGTAACAGTACTGGTCATAGTGGGAGCTTGTTTCCTGAGGGGAGTATATGCAGGGATTAGAAGCAAGGACGTGTGATCAGACTGGCCAAGGTGTGCTAGGGGTTTAGCCCTATAGGCCTGTCTGATGTTTGTGTACAGCTTGTCCAGTGTTTTTACTCCCCTGGTTGCACACTTTATGTGTTGATGGAATTTGGGGAGAATTGCTTTCAGATCTGCATAATTAAAGTCCCCAGAAATGATTTGAACAGCCTCAGGATACTTGCTCTGTTTACTGCTGATGGTGTCATGCAAAAACCCCAGAGCCGAATTAGCATTAGCATCTGGTGCTATGTGCACAGCAGTTAGCAGTATGGCGTTGAATTCACGGGGGAGGTATATGGGTCTGCATTTAATTGTCATAAACTCCACGTCAGGAGAGCAATGTCTGGTGACTATGGTGGAATTTGTGCACCAGCTATTGTTCACATAAATGCACAGCCCCCCTCCTCTTTTCTTGCTGTGTAGCCTGCTATCTCGATCGCCGTGCCCGGTATGAGTGGATTAAGCCACGTCTCCATGATCAGCAGGATTCAGCAGTCCCTGATGATCTTTTCCATTGCAATCCGCAGCTTTCACTCGTCCAGTTTGTTTGCCAGCGACTTCATATTTGAGGAGACAATTCTTGGAAGCGGTGGTTTGTGTGGCTGCTTCCTTAGCCTCGCTAGCATGCCACCTTGGCACCCCCTCTTTTGTTAACGTTCTTTGTGCCGCCGCCAGCTCCTCAAAGCTGGGATTGTAATCCACAGAGAGCCCGGTGTTCATGTGATGTCGTCCGGAATGTTGTGGATGCAGAGAAACTCGGATGTCGAGCAACTCTCGCTCCGTAAGCCGATAGGTAAAATATCCTGCCGGCTATACGTGTATTTATCCAGGCAGAGTGGAAAAACCAAACTCTGAGTTGGAGAGCACACAGCCGCAACATCTAAGCATGCCGCCATTGTTTCTATATATCCCTCCACCAAAGCAGCAACGTGAAACACCATATATACAATAACAAACCCTCCCTTGCCCCTGTAACATATAACACACAAAACACAAATAACAATAATGAATGAATACTGAAATGACAATGATCGTGAACTTGAGTCCGGGTATATTACTGTCCTGAATATGGATGACTGATCAAGAAAGAATGGATGTGTTTGAATTGCCCGGAAAAATGGAACAATCATATGGTATGACATATGGTATGGTATGGCATATGGTGGATTATGAAGTCCAACCCCAGGGTTTCTGGCGATGATTGAGCTGAAGTGAATCCGGCGAAATGAGAAACAAACTGGATACAAAGCTCGATGTGAAAAATAGCAGGAAATGATGGTTTGTTGTTAAATGAAATCTCCGTCTTTCTCCTTCCCCTCTTCCTCTTCCCTTCTTTTTCTTTCCCTCCTGATCATTTAAATAGTAATGAACTGGATGTAACTGAATGTGAACAGGTGCTTTCCATCCTGGGGCTGCAATCTCTCTCCCTCATCCGTCATCTCAGTACTTACGGGGACAACATTCACTGACGTACACATAACGAACAGTAAATGGGACGATGGAAACAAAACGCACTCAGCACAGATATCGAATACACTATTACTATGTAGCCCCACTACATTTCTACCCCGCCCCCCATTCCCCAAAAACCTTGGACAAGGGGGGGCCGAAGTACGGCTTGAGATTGGCCACATGAATGGTGTCTAGCTTGGAGTTAGTGCTGATACCCCTTTGAACCTGGAAATTAACAGGACCTGTTTGAGAAATAATGTGGGCTGGACCTAACCATTTACGCGCTAGCTTGGCGGAGAACCTTTTGCAGGCATCCGAGAGATGGTGAGCTCTAATCCAGACCAAATCACCTGGCTGAAAGTGCTCTTCCTTACGCCGGGCATTATACAACTTGGCGTGTCTGGATGTCGAACTCGAATCTGTTGGATTCTCCGCCGCAATTCCTCGAACTTAAATAGATTATTGTAGCTGTTGGTTTCTGGACTAGGGGCTCTGGGAAAGAGTCGGTCAAGCGGGCCCTTCAGCTGTCTGCCCAGCACAACCAAAGCAGGCGTCTCACCTGTGGCTTCATGCACAGTAGTGTTCAGGGAAAACCGTAGCTCGGAGAGCCATTTATCCCAATCCTGATGGGGTTCACCCACATAGGAGGCTATCATTTTCTTCAGGGTCCGGTTCACTCGCTCTGTCATTTTGGCCTGGGGATGGTAAGCTGTTGTCAAGCTTTTCTTCACTCCCCAGGCTGTATAAAGTTCATCCAATACAGAGCTCGTGAACTGCAGACCCCGGTCTGAAATGATGTTCTTCGGCACCCCCCAGCGGCTGAATATTTCATTCTTCAGGGTGGAGCATATTTTGTTGGTCTTTGCATCCGTTAATGCAAACAGCTACACCCACTTAAAAAAATAATCAATTACGACTCATCTGGACGGTCTTTCTTGAGCTGGTAACAGGAAATGGCCCCATTAGGTCGACTCCCAAACTCCCCCCCGGTCCATCAGCGATTGTCGATTGTAAAAATCCTGCCGGTTTACCAGTTGGTCTTTTGAGCTGCTGGCAGGTTAAGCACTTCTTCACGTGGTGGCAAACATCTTTCTGGACAGACAGCCACCACACAACCCCCAGGATCTTCAACAAAGTGTTTGTCCTTCCAAGGTGACCACCTAAATGACTGTCGTGATAATAGTTCAGGAAGTCGGGGATGAGCTCTTCCGGGTCCACTAGTTGGTATTGTAGACCCCCAAGGGAGGTCCACAAAGTGTACCTGGTCGGTGCGCTGCTGCTCCAGTCCCTCCCTGATGTTCTGGCAGAACGGACTGGTGGCTTGTGTTTGAGCCAGGTCTTGAAGGCTTCTTGGCAGGGAGAGGACCATCTTCTTAGCCTCTGCCAAACACACCATCCCCAGTGGCTCTGACACCCTGGACAGACCATCAGGCACAATATTGCCACAGCCCTTCCGATAGGTCACCTTGAAAGTAAAGTTCTGGAGGCAAAGTACCCACCTGGTTATACGGGAGGAGGTCTTCGGGTGATTAAATACCCAGGTCAGAGCATGATGGTCTGTGTACACTTCAAACTCAACCCCCTCCAGATAGTGTCTCCATTTATCCACAGCCCACACGACGGCCAAACACTCCTTTTCAGCCATCGAATAATTCAGCTCAGCACCGTGCAATGCTTGAGAGGCGTATACGATGACATGTTCAGCCTGAAGGATTTTTTGAGTGAGCACAGCGCCAAGCCCCAGGTTGCTGGCATCAGTTTGTACCTGGAAAGTGAGCTGTGGATCTGGCTGGGCCAGAACGGGTGGCTTTTGAAGATGGCTCTTAAGGTGCTCAACCGCATCCTGGCACTCCGTTGTCCACTCCCATGGGACATCTTTTTTTCCTTAAATAGTTCAAGGGAGCCGCTATATCAGCCATCCTGGGGATGAACTTGTGATACCATCCCACTAACCAAAGAAAAGGTTGTAATGATTTCAAATCTGTGGGCGTGGGGTAGTCCCGGATGGCAAAGGTCTTCTCGGGGTCTACAGTGACCCCCCTCCAATGAAAGATTGTGCCCAAGGAAGCAGATGTGGAGTTGAATGAAGGTACATTTCTTTGTGTTCAGCGTGAGGTGCGCTTGATGAAATCGTTGGAAGATGGTGTCCAAGTCCTGGAGATGTTCTTTAATAGAAGGGGAGTAAACAACGATGTCATCGATATAACCAAAACAGATCTTGCCTATCCACCCCCTCAGTACTTGTTCCATGAGATGCTGGAAGGTGGCCCAGGCATTTTTAAGCCCAAAAGGCATGACTTTGAATTGGAACAAGCCTTCGGGGGTGATGACTGCCGTCTTCTTCTTACTCCCCTTGTCCATCGGCACCTGCCAGTAGCCACTGTGGAGGTCCAGTGTGTGGAAAACCGCAGCTCCGTGCAGTGACTCCAAGATTTCATGAACCAGGGGCATGGGGTATGCGTCCAGGCTCGTCTTCCCGTTAACCCCCATGTAGTCCACACAGAAACAATAGGTGTCATCTGCTTTCTTCACGAGGACTACAGAGGGGACGCCCAGGAGGAGGAAGATGGTTCGATTATTCCCTCGACGAGCATTCGATTTAGGTGTTCCTTAATAATGCCCCTCTTCAGTGGAGAAATGTGGTAGGCTTGGTGCCTTACTAAAATTTCGTCCAAGGTGTGGATCACGTGGGTAACCCCACGGGCGACTCCTAATTTTTCACTCCACACCTCGGCCCATTTCTTCAGCACCGGCCTCACCTCTTCGGGCTGTTCCTCCACAGGGGCTGCCACCGAGGTTCTTGTGTCACTCCTCACTGCCACGTAGAAAACAATGAATTCTGAGCCCAGATCTTCTTTTGATTTATGAATGAATTCACATATCCCTTCCCTGGCACCGTATACCCCCTGGGACTGAGATGGATGGTCATCCTTATGGTGGTCAAAGAATCCAGCCCAAGGAGTAATGGGACAGACAGGTGCCGGTCATCCAGGACATAGGTTTCTATCTCCCAGGTGGTGGAGAGTACACTGTACTTCAAGAGGACTTTGCCCAGGGCCCTGTGTTCACTCCCATCTGCCAATACGAATCGAACAGACAGGGCAGATGTTAAATTGTCTGACAGTCGGCTAATCCTCTTCCAAATGTTATAACGGATTAGGGTATGATGGCTCCCAGTATCCATCCCCGCATCCACTTGCCACCCCCGCAGCTTCACTGGGACAATCAGGAGGGACGTACTCGCTTGCATGATGGCGAAATCGACTTCCAACTGGCAAGGCTTGGCTTGCTGGGGTTTTAGGGGCTGGGTATCTTGTATACTGGCTTGTACTTTGTTCCAGTATGATTTTGAGTTTCCCCAGTCCCGTTCCACTTGTGAGCCCACCTTTACCAGGTCTTCCACCAATCCCACAACCCCCCTGAGACCCTCAGCTAACCGCAGATTTCAGGCATTCAGGATGCGGCGACCACCTCTTCTTCAGACATAGCCGCCTGCCACTTCAAACACAAAGCCCGATATTCGTAAGCGAAGTCCCGGATGGATTGAGAAGGCAGTTGCACCATGGATCGCAGCTTGTCCTCCAGTTCGGATTCATAGTCATTCGGGAGAAAAGCCGTGAGGAAAGATTGACGAAAGGATCCCCAGTCTTTAATATTCTTTTTCGTCGTCAACCACCAGCTTCGCACCGGCCCCAAGAGGGAGGTCTCTATCACCCCCATAAGCTCTACTGGGGTTAAAGGGTCCTCCTAAGAGAGGGCACCACTTAAGTAATGGTCGACCCCTTACCCTTACCCCTTATTATCTGAACAAAAGTTTATTGTGGGTTTTGTATTTCTCTGATTGTAGAGTTCTCTTATTTTTGACTGCAGAGTACAGAGTCAATCTGATTTTGGATGTGCATGTGTACAGTTGTCTTTTGGACAGTTGAAAATATGTGTTTACCATGATAAACCAGTAGAATTTAGCCAAGATTATTTGTCAATGTCCTACATAATTTTACACTCCAACTCAAAACTTGCCTTTTCTTCTCATTGTTTTTTGATTGCAAACTTTATGATTCCAATCTCCTATCATGATTTTTTTCAGTGTGCAGCAGATTCTCATTAAAATGATTATCTTCAGCATCTGTGCTTGGAATATAAGCTTGGATCACTCAATACACCTCACCATATAAACTGTTGCTTTTCTGTATTTAAATAAAGTTTCACCTATAAATCCTCTCATTCTCTACAATGATTGTCCAATGATCAGATGCTTTTGGTGCTTTCCATGTCAGAAATAACAGATTTTCCCAATTTGAACCCATGTTTGCGTTTTGCTAATATACAGTGTATTCAGAAATTATTCAGACCCCTTTATTTTCTGCACAGTTTATTGTCTTGTAGAATTAATTTTAAATTGATAAATTTGCCATTTTTTGCCTACATCTATACTCAATAACCCATGACAATGACAAAGTGAACATGTTTTCAAAAAGGTCTGAAAATGTATTAAAAATCAAAAACTGAAATCCCTTATTCATGTAAGTGTTCAGATCCTTGATTCAGTATTTTGTAGAAGCCCATTTGGCAGCAATTACAGATTAGAGTGTTCTTTGGTAAGTCTTTACAAGTTTGGCACACCTGATTTTGGGCATTTTATTCCATTCATTCTAGTAGATCCTCTCACGCTCCATTAGATTGGATGGGAAGTGTCTGTAAACATCTGTCTTCAGGTCTATACACACATGTTCTAAAGTTTGGGCTATGGTTGGGCAACTCAAGGACAGTCAGAGACTTGTCCTAAAGCCATTCCAATATTGTCTTGCTGTATGCTTCTGGTCATTGTGATGCTGTGAGGCGAACTGTCTCCCCAGTCTAATGCCTTTTGCACTCTGGACCACCTGTATTTGGCTGCATTCATCGTTCCCTCAATGTTCTGATCTGTGCTCCTGTCTCTGCCAGTAACAGGCACCCACACAGAACTGTAAGGATAGCCTGTTCTTTGCCAGATGAAGTGCTTAGAGTTCTGACAAACAAGTTTGATTTTTGTCTTATTAGACCAGAGAATCTTTTTCTTCATGCTCTCAGAGTCCCTTTGTTTGTTTGGTAAACTCCAATCTAGCCCTCATTTGCCTTTTACTCAAAAGTGTCTTCCATCTGATTGAAGAAATGCTGCTGATATGGTTGTTCTTTGGCAGGTTCTAGCATCTCAGTAGAGGACTACTGAAGGTTTGCAAGAGTGACCATTAGGTTCTTAGTGACCTCTTTGACCAAGGCTCTTCTTGCCCAGTTACTCAGTTTGGCCAGATGGGCAATTCTAGAAAGAGTCCTGGTAGTTCCAAACTTCTTCCATTTCACAATTATTGAGTTCACCATGGTCTTGGAAACTGCTAAAGCTTTAAAAATAGCTTTTATCCTTACCCTCACAGCTTTATCATGGAGGTCTAAAGAGAGCTCATCAGAAATGATGGCTTGTTTTTTTGTCCTGACAAGCAGTGTGAATTGTGAGACCTCATATATAGATGTGTGTGTTCTAAACTATGTCCAATCAATTCAGTTTGTTACAGGTAGACACCAATCAAGTTCTAGGCACATCTCGGGGATAAAATAAAGCTAACAGGATGGACCAGACCTCAGTTTGGAGTGCCACAGCAAATGAGTCTGAATACTTATATGAATGAGAGAATTCAGTTTTTGGTGTTTAACAAATTTGCAACCCTTTCTGAAAAAATGTTTTCACTGTGCCATTATGAATTATTGAGTGTAGTTTGATGGGCAAAAATTGCAAATTTAAAGTTAAAATAAAAATGAAATAAAGTATGCAGAAAGTGAAGGGGGAAGAATTCTTTCTAAATCCACTATACCTATTTTGGATATTTGTTCTTATTGCCTCCATTAGTTTACTTGTGATTCACATTAAGACAATTGGCCTACACTTACTAGGGTTGAACCAAAGTACTTTCTTCATAGAAGGTGACAATATTTGCTTGCTTCCAGTGATAGAATATTGTTTTATATACTGTGCAATATAATAATTAGTTTCTTTGGGCACTTTTGGGTAAATTATATTTTTATTATAGGTTTATTTAATCTTAATATTTTTTTTATCTCAATAAACTCCAATGTCATTAACTGTTTCTTTACTGTTGTTGGTATTTACTTTGAGGTTTCTGACTTCTTCACAGGTTGGAACTTTAGAAAAAAAAAATTTTAAGCATTTGCTGCCCCTTTTTCTTTCACCCTGCTCTAAATACCCCTGGGGAACTCTTAGGTGTTCCAAGGCCAGCTAAGAAGTGAACTTGCTCTCCCTTTAATATTCTCTTACTCCTGAAATATTTGAAAGATAAACTTTAGGTAGACAGTACCAAAGTTTAGAAATACAATCTAACTGATTTATTTTTTTCATGTTTTAGATTTCTATGTTAACTGTTCCTCTCCTCATAAGTTCTGTGGCTACTGCTGGTATTACTTTTCTTGTAGGTATTATACAATTGTTTTTTTTTTTTTTTTTATTTTGTAATTTGTTTTCATATTTGTGTTTCTTTCACTGAAGTGTGATTTTAAGTGATCTCATATGAACATTAGTGCCAGTTTATTTATTTAAGAGTTTGTTGCCTCTGGTTAAAATTTATCTTAATAAAACTAGGTTTAATGGTTAGTGTTTTCATGCATGGACTCTGTCAAAACACTGTTTAAGTTTTTATGAATTGTTTTCCACAAACTAGAAACATTAGTTTCTAAATAATCCCTTAACTGAATAATTTAATTCAGAAATCACAGAACAAACTTAATTAATGAACAGATATTGTTGGGATCCATTGAATTGAACTGAATTAAGTTTGGAGTGTAAGCCTTCAGGCACTGTGAACAACTGGGGCAGAAACTGGATGTACACTTTAATACCAAAAGACATATCCAAAAGCCTTCCATCCATTTTATTAATTTGCTTTTTCCATTACAGATTAGATCATTCCTCAAAAGCAACAAGCACAACTAATTTAAGAAACCCTGAAAGGTACATTGCTCCACTGCAGAGTACACTCATTCATACTGGTCAAAATTACAATTCCCACAAAATGCATTTCTTTGGGATAAGGAAGGAAAACCCAAACAGACAGCAGGAGAGTATTCTCACTTCATACACACAGTGACCAAGCTGGAAACTCTGCTCTTCTATCTTACGCTGTGAGGTAGCAGTGCAAACAACTATAAATAAACTATAAATACCAATTACTTGTGATTTATATGGTGATTTTATACAATATTGTATCTAAAAATACTGCCAGATGATAAAACTCTTGCACTATAATTTGATCCACATCTGTCCTCAGCAAGCTTAATGGCTTAGTTGTGTGCAATGATGCCCATTTATCATAATACTTTGCTCCTCAGGAAAGCTGCAAAAATACTCATTGGGTTCAAATACCTAAACCTCACCCAGAATGGCTAGTCTGGAGTCAGTCAGACAGTATAGGTTAAACATGAGCCAATCTTGTGTTTAAAAAGTGGGTCTATGATTTTAAATTGTTCATGAACAATTAAAAAAAAATGGCAATACATCCTAAACTCCTGCTAGTTTGCCCAGAACGACTGCACTTTATTGGGCAAAATAACATATACTGTCAAATCAGATACATAATGCTACCTATTCTTTGCAACAGACTTACTGGAAACATGGGAATAAAAGAAAATGCAAACATATGAGTGGGAATGATTAGAAAAGTTAAGTAAAGGGTTATTCAAGTTATAAAAAGCCACTGAAGCTCCGAAAAATCTATCTTCTTGTTATCAACCTGTATTATGATTGGCAGCATAAAACTGTTTTTGAAATGTTATGACATGCCAATGAATTATCAGAATAATCTTTTCAAAAAGCAACCTGTCTAAATTATTTTAGTAATTATTTTATTGGGTCAAATCCAATGCTTTATTTGATTTTTTAATTAATCAGTTCATTTTGTAATATCATTACTGTTGAAATCACTGTAAAATTAAGTTTTTTTTTTTTCTTAGTATATATTACTGGATTAAATATTGGTGCTTGCAGAAAACCAGATGCAAATATATGCTCAATTTACCTTGATCATCTTTCTTTCATATTATACATGAAGTTGAATTTGCTAAAAATACAGTGGTGCTGATAATGGTGACCTTTAATCAAAAATAATAAAACATTAAAATATATCATGGTTTTACTTTACAAAGCCACTTTTATCTCGTTTCCCCCTTCCCTACATCCTTCCTTCCCAAAAAACTTCAGTTTGCTTAATCTGTCTTTAAAATACATTACATATATGTATATTTTATATTTGTACTTTAACACAGCAGGATATGCATATAATCACATGAAACACTGAAAACACACAGTAAGCATGCATGGCAGAAAGACAGGAGGAATAGAGAGACATACATCTTTGCAAATTATGAACAGTTAGCCGAAGTCAAAAACAATAGACCAATTAATACCTTTTGTCTACTTCTATTGATAAGATCGATAGGTTAAAAAAAGAAATTATTTTAAATACATATTGATAAGTCTGTGAAAGTTTTTCAAAATATTCCAATATTACCAGCAAATCTAAACTGTTTTGAATTCACACATATACTGTATGCGATTTGTCTTTCTTATGCCAAAGGTAATGTATATTGTTCTATACAGTATATGTGCGCCTCACTATAATTGTGCAATCTGTGTTTGTTGTCTCCTTCTTTTAATGAGTAATGACTTTTGATAGCCACTCTACGCCATCTTTTTAAGCCAGCTTTCCTAAAAGGTCAGTATATGCAACCTTTTTTTTGGCTATTATGAATATTTAATTAAAATGTGGTATTAACAGTCATTTAACATGGTTGTAAAATACTAAACCTGTATATATCATTCAGAAATGTGACTGAAATTTTAGATTTTGGTTTTCTTTAATTTGACTACTGCTTCAATCTGAACAATTATTTCCAAGGGTGTGTGTTTGTTTGTTTGTTTGTTTATTGTTTGTGGTAATCTTTAAAATGTAACTGAAGACTAAATATTTCAATAATAATGGAAAAAGAAAACTATGATAAAACATTATGAAATAACTATGAATAAACAACAGTAAATGTAATATTTTCATGTTGCCTTCTAAGTTGAATGTTGAAATTAATTTTTGGTCTTAAATTAAATTCCATTGTTCCATGATATTATTTTCATGGCAAATGTGAAAAAAAAAATCACTTATATTGCCATCAGATGGGGAACTAATCACATTAGTCATTTCAGTTATAAAATGGCCTGTGAATCACAGGTTATAAACAGAAAGTGAGCATTCTTTGGATAATTTTGTGCATGCTGAATCTCATATTAGTAGGTTATTACTAACTCTGTTGTCTACAATGATACTAAAATGGTACATACTTTACTTAATATTGCAAGAGCAGAAAATGTTTTAGATACACCCTCTATATGCTATTAAAATTGGGCATGAAAGCTATATTGATCCCTTGCCAAGATAAAAAATGTATCTTGCAACAAAGGAATTCATAAATTGAAGAAAAAATTCTATGCAAAATAAACAGCCAGTTGGAAATAATAAATGCAATGAAAGAAAAATACACTTGGATACTGTGAAACAGTTTACCAATCAATCAAATAATTTTTCTTTTTGCATTTAATGCTTTTGGTATCCAGCTCAGATTCAGACAACAGATTTTGGTGCTGTGCAGTCCTTTCATTTAAGTAAACTTGCTCTTATCTTCGGTTTCAGTTCAAGGAGGCAGGAAATGTTAATTTTATTTAATGAATGTTACATCTCCAGAGCATCCCTTTCACATTGCTCACTGCATTGCTTTGTGTTTTGCCTTGTTTAGCAGGTGCAGACAACAAAGTACAAAATAATCTATTTCATAAATTTACTGAAAACTAATATTTTGTGGAGGTAAATGTAACCTAGTTTGATTGTTCAGGTTTCCTTTGAATTGTTTTCAAATTGCATGATAAATGTGTTAATCTGAAGCTACTGAAATTATGATGTACTACAGAAAAGACAAAACAATATTATTGGAATTTGACATCAAGTTTCCATTTAACACTGACATTGTTTTTTGGCACAAACAATCTTTCAGGAAAATTAGCTTCGAACTGCGGAATTTATGTCAAAAAACTGATTAGATATGAAAACTTCTTTATTTTTACTGTGATGAGTATATTAATGAAAAGCAATGTTAAAAGTTTTTACTATTACTGCATACCTGTAAACTAATTTAAAGTATGTAACTATTGAGTTCAGCTATGCTGTACAAAAATATTTAATTATTATTTTTAAAACAAAATATTCCTTTATTATAACCTTTACTAAATGTCCCAAATAAAATGAAATAAAAAGTACTATGTACAGTAATTTGTCTTTGGTAAATGTTCGGTATTGATTGAAGTCATCTTGGGTAAAAGTGTCTCTTAAATATAAAATCACATTCTTATTACACTTGTTTCCTTGGCAACCATGACTACAGGGTTTATATACTGTTGTCAAAGAAGATTTTAAAATTATCTAGCTAGATACTGTACTAGTAATATACAGTATAACCACACAAATTACATGTTTATTAAATGCATTCTGAAATGAAAAGAGTTCCCAATGTTCATACTACATATCTGCTCTGAGAAACAGAAAAAAGAACCAAAAGTCACAATATACACCTTTCGAAATGATGCTATGTTCATATACTCTGGGAATATTCAGAAAAGGTGACTATTGATTTGCTACTTGATTGCACAAAAAGCATTCAAACTATTAATTTTTTTCATGCAACTAAAACATAACCAGATACATTAACTGTTCAAATTGACCACATATACTTTTTGGGCTGGAATATTTTTTTATTTTTTAATTCATGTTTTTGAAAGTGGTGAGATGCCAAGCTTACATCACGACTGAGTATTTCAGGTAGCAATGTTTTCTACAGGTGGCCTTTGGTATTGCTGCCAGATCATATGGAGTAGTAATATTTGTCATGTCATGAAATGTGATGTTATAACAAATACGCAGGTGGCTGGAGGCTATATGTATCATGGTGTGTGAAACAATCTGAACAGTGGTGATGAAAATATTGCTAAATCCTGATAGTGCTGAGAGGTGAATTTAAACTTTTTTTTGATAGACATTCAACTGCTATGCTAAACTTGCCATGCAGAGAAAAACACTGAATAATAATAATAATAATAATAATTCATTACATTTATATAGCGCTTTTCTCAGTACTCAAAGCGCTATCCACACAGGGAGGAACCGGGAAGTGAACCCACAATCTTCCACAGTCTCCTTACTGCAAAGCAGCAGCACTACCACTGCGCCACCTGTGAAAAAAATAATGGAACAGTAAATTACTTTTGCGCCATTTAGCTATAGATGTAAAGGACAAATTTTCTATTCCGAAAGACATTTCTTTTTGCAGCTGATTACAACATCTCAGTAGCTATGCTGAATGCATACTTTGGTTGACAGGGAAATAAAGCATTTGCAAGAAATGTTTTCTACCAAATGTCACCGAAACATGCTTTGTACCAATCAATAATTTGCTATGTGACTTAGATAAGCTGCTAAAGACTGTTGCTTTGAATTTAATAGAGACAATCAAGTCAGAGATGCTATACTAAACAAGTATAATTCAAAAGTTGCTAGAAGAGGAATTGGACCTAATGTTAACATGGTGATATCGGCTGGGAATTTGGGAAACGGATAGCTGCACAATGTGAGTGTGTTAAATTGCAAGTGTCTGGTGTATGTGTTGGGTGTATGCAAACATTCTAAAGTGAAAGAAACTCTGCATCATGTTGTAAAAATGGAGGTAAAATTTGAAAAATCACAGCAGAAACAAGTTGAGGACCAAAAAAAATAAAGCTGCTATCAATGTTTCTGGAGAGATTACTTTGCAAAAGAGCCAGCATGTCATGCTTGAGAGCAGGAATGGACAAAAGGTAAATCAAAGGAACAATTTTGCTAAAGTTTGCTGCGCAAGAAAGGCTGTTTAGTATTTAATTAGAATCGAAAGAAAGTGACTATGCATTGTTGTAAAAAAAAAAAAAGTGACCAAAATAAAATTTAGTTTCCAGTTGGAGAGATCAGTTTGAACATGTTAGATAACTTGGGAGCTACAACCAATGGTATGCATGTAGCAACATGGGAAATGAGCTAAGTTAACAAAATGTAATCCCATTCATTAAAGACAGAGAAAATTGTAGACCTCAGAGAAAATTGTAGACCTCTGCATCCAATTAACCTCAGTCTATTAAAGGAACTTTGACATGTGAAGTGAAAATGGAAAGGTGTAGTACTTATGCTTAATTCTTATTAATATGTGGTGAGCGTGAACCATTACTAAGCTGAGAAATTGCTACCAGACTAGGTGTGGTTAAAATTGGTATGGATATACTGAGAGTTACAGACATGATAAGCCAAAAACAACTTTAGTATCATACTTTATACAAAGGTGTATTTAAGCTCCGCACAAAACAGTTTCTGAAAGTGTGTTGTGAGTAGCCCAACCAATGCTACACAATCCATCTCATCATGTGTGACATTCTCCACCAACTTGGTCATATTGGTTTACAACAAGCCACAACAAAATATAATAGGTCTAGTTATGTCTTAAATCTTTGGAGTGGACTTGTGCTTCTGCAAATTAGTGGTCAGCTGGAAATACAAAGCATACAAGATGAGTCAAGGAAAGAAGGAATGGGGGTGTTTTGAACTGTGCAAACAGAAGGCAGAGTTGTCTGTCCAATGTCTTGCAGTTGTTGTACCATAATAGAATGGAAAAAGAAAAAATGGGTAGAACATTTCACCATACCTTGAAAAAATTCATACAGCCACCGGCACTGTCTTTTATCACATTGTTTGTCAAAACATGGCGAGGTTGTGACACTTTTTAGGAGTTTGCAACTGAACTGATGAGAATCACGTATTCCATCACGCTGTGCGATTTCTAGGTACTGTATGTATTTCGATAATCTAGGTGTAATTTAACATACTCAATGCAATAAATTCTGGCCACTGCAGTCATTAACTTTAACACACTCTCTAGTTTGATGCTGGTTTTAGAGAAGCAGTGAGAGCTAAAATTAAAGAACTGTTAGAGGTAGTCATCATAGGACCAGTGAGCAGTGCAACTCCATGAGTGAACCCAGTTGTAGGAGTACCCATATCTGGCAAGGACAAGGCAAACAAATAAAGTTGTCATATATAGGGGATGAGGGTGGCATGATGGCGCAGTGGTAGCACTGCTGCCACGCAGTTAGGAGACCCGGGTTTGCTTCCCAGGTCCTCCCTGTGTAGAGTTTGCGTGTTCTCCCCGTGTCTGTGTGGATTTCCTCCGGGTACTCCAATTTCCTCCCACAGTCCAAAAGACATACAGGTTAGGTGCATTGGCAATTCTAAATTGTCCCTAGTGTGTGCTTGGTGTGTGGGTATGTGTGTGCACCCTGCGGTGGGCTGGCGCCCTGCCCGGGATTTGTTTCCTGCCTTGCACCCTGTGTTGGCTGGGTTTGGCTCCAGCAGACCCCCATGACCCTGTAGTTAGGATATAGTGGGTTGGATAATGGATGGATGGATATATAGGGGATACCCAACCCACACAGTGGATTAACTGCTAAATAGTATGAATAGTATGATTTGTTTTAGCAAGCAAGACCCTAAGTGGGGGTATCAACTCTTAGAACTGATAAGGCATCACAATATTATCTGTGCAATATAGAACATCCATGTAAAAAGGTGTAGTCTGTGGAGTGTCATTTGTTAGTAAACAGTTTCAACACAAAATTGTTGTGGCACTGGCAGGAACTGAAGTTGTTGAAATGACCTCTGATGTCATTGTCATTCAAGCTCAAATCAGTAACCAATGATGGTATACTGCATGCTGTTCTAAAAAGACTGTAGACTTACTCTTGAACATGTCAACTCAACATGGATAGGTTAATGTTTATGGGAATGCTGGTCGTACAGCTGAAAGAGTTTGAGTTTTGCTGGAAGGAACTAGTGGGATACAATAACAGATTTACAGCAGTTTACAAGCCCCTCTGAAACCCTGAAGAAGCTAACTGAGAAAGGTGCAAAAGTTCATATTTAGCCATGAACAGAAACAAGCTTTTCAGACATTAGAGCATAAACTACCTGAGTCAGGGATATTGGATTATTTTGACAAAGGAGCTCCAACCAAAGCAATAACAAATGCCAGCCATAAAAGTACAAGAAAAACGGTAGTGGAAGAGGATACAGGAGAGAAAGTCCTTATTTCAGGGGTGTACAACTCTGATCCTGGAGGGGAACAGTGGCTGCAGGTTTTTCTTCCTGCCACTCTCTTAATCAGAGGCCAATTGCTACTGTTAAGTGACTTCATTTCCCAACATTTTAATTGCCTTGTCTTATAGCACTCATTACTCTGAACTGTTTCATTTTCCTTAAATGGCAACCAAACAAAAATGAGAATTGAAGTGACCAATTTCTCTCCAACTAGTTTCTTAATTAGAAACTGATTCTTGTTGTTAATTGAACCCCTTATTTAATTCTATCACTCGTTGATGCTCTCATTCTGCCACAGCAGACATTTTTAAAAATGTTTTGCTCATCTGTGCAGATCAATATGACTGAGACCGCCACTTTCTTTATTTTCAAATATTGTATGAGGGACACAAGTTAGCCAGCCATGTATTGACTCACTTTATATCTTATTATTGTTTAGCTGCTAATTAAGGAGCCCTAAATAGTAGGTTAATTAAAATTAAGACAAAAGTTAATTAGCAGCAGAAATTGGTCACTGATTAAGAAAGTAGCAGGAAGGATAACTTGCAGCCACCATAGCCCTCCAGAATCAATGTTGGACAGAGTTTGCCTGTGTGAGGGAAAGCCTGACTGAGTGTGAACAAAAATATTCACAAACTGAACAGTTGACATTGGCTTTAATATAAGCATGTGAAAGTCTTAATCCTTATGTGTATGGCCACAGACTTGACTTGGTCATAGACTACAAAAAATTAGAAGTGATTTATTACCAGCATTCAAAACCATATGTTTGTGACCTCTGGGTAGTTCATATTCCCAGGAAATGTCATCATATGGTGAAGTGAAATGACAAAACATCTTCCTGAAGTGCATATGCAGAGCACAAGTAGAGGGAATGGACTGGAAACATGAGATTCTTTACGGTATGTTACTACATATTGTACGGAATAATTGATCACTTCTCCATTGGCAAAAGTCCAGGTGGCTTGCCTTTCAAAAGGACAATAAGAGAGAAACTAGCAGATATTACTGTGTCACAGTGTGACCAGTAGACACATAAAAAAGCAAAAGGCAAAACAAAGCTGACAGACACCAAAGAGCTAAACACTCAACTACAGATTAGTGACAAGGTCCTCCGGAAACAAGACAATACAGATAATTTCACAAGAACATTCAGCCCAGTGTCACATACAATATAGGTGGAGAAACAGCTATAGTTCAATCCCTAACTGAAGCAAAATGCATCAGGAACACCACTTTTATTAAGAAATACTTAATTGAGAATCCAGGTCAGCAGCCTGTGGGACATGCAACGGGAAAAGAGACACTTGACAACAAATCAACATGGCCTGAAAAAGAAAATGAATGAATAACACCAGACTAAAACATTGACCGTGAAAATGGAAAACTGGAAACAGGAAAGCTCCATCTGGTCTTATGATTCAGGGTAATTGCTGAAATGGAAAAAAAAAAAACACAATGAGTCAATGGATTCATTGTACCGGGTGTCAACAATGCAGAATAGTGGTGATGGGGATATGTGCAGTTTGCCATTTTTGTTTTTTTTGTAATCAATTTTTATTGATGTCAAAAGCAAATAGTAAGGCAACAAAAAAAAGGGAAAGACATTTACAAATCAAATGTGAATGTTCAACATTGCTATTACTAAGGTGCACCTCTTCATAGCAGCAGTACACCCAACAGTGAATGGAGTTTTTCAGGTGGATAATGCTTTATACCATAAAACATGAGAAGTAATATAATGGAGTAATATAATATCATGGAGCACAAGACTATAGGATGTGTCTCACAGATGTCTGTTTGGCTACTATTGTTGGAAAAGATGAGAGCTTTTAAATTTATAATACATTGAAAGAATATTTTTCACCTTATGAATTTAACTCCAGTCTCTATGAAGAGGAACTGAAGGAAAATGCTACACGTGTCTGCAAACTTTTGTTAATTTTTTTCACCTTGTTCTCTACAGCTTTTTTTTTTTTTTGATCAAAAAAAAAATGCGATAAGAATTTTAAGTTCAGGTGCAATGTGACCTTTGTAATCCTGTAGTTTAAACATACAAGTCATAGTTTTTTTCCATGTTAACCTTAATGGGATTAATGGATAAATATGTACATGTTTTTGTAACATCATCTTAGCATTTGTTGGTATGTTTTTTCAATTATTTGACCACTTTTTTTAAAGAGTGAACTGTATGCTAATAATTACGAAAAACAATGCAATCTAGGAGTAGAATTAGGAACAGAATTAGAATGCATGCTTGATACTAGACTATGATCCATTTTTAATTGGTGTAAAGTGTGCCCTCCAGAACTATTGATAGTGTCACGTGCGTCTGATCTGCCACAGTGACAGGGGTGGGCACCTGCTACTGTGACATGTAATTGGCTTATTAAGCAGATTCCGGGAAAAGTTAGCTCTAAGCGTCCTTTACTTCTGCTTTTAAGAGTCCTGAAAACTGAATCAATTGCATTGCTTATTAGATCTGATGGGGCGGCATGGTGGCGCAGTGGTAGCGCTGCTGCCTCGCAGTTAGGAGGCCTGGGTTCGCTTCCTGGGTCCTCCCAGCATGGAGTTTGCATGTTCTCTCCGTGTCAGCATGGGTTTCCTCCGGGTATTCCGTTTTCCTCCCACAGTCCAAAGACATGCAGGTTAGGTGCATTGGCGATTCTAAATTGTCTCTGGTGTGTGCTTGGTGTGTGTGTGTGCCCTGCAATGGGCTGGCGCCCTGCCCGGGGTTTGTTTCCTGCCTTGCACCCTGTGTTGGCTGGGATTGGCTCCAGCAGACTCCCGTGACCCTGTAGTTAGGTTATAGCGGGTTGGATGGATTAGATATGATGTGAAGTTCATGTCACATGTATTATTCCCAGAGTAACACTACGAAGATTGTCAGTTTAATAAGTAAGTTGTATATAATTCTGCTAAGACTTCCCATATTTTTTTACTTGATCTGTAATATTTTGATGGCTTAAATATCACCTTATACAAGCGGACATCCTAGTTTTTCTAAGGCACATTTACAGGGGGATGTTATAGTCAACGGGGACTTTAACTACCTGAATACTGACTGGACTAAAATTGCAGACAATGGAGAACAATAGCAGGAGCTGTGCCTATTTTTAAAAACAGTATGTTAAAGCACCAACACATGGAAGCCTGTCAAGATTTACTAACCAGGATAGAATTGAGGGAGTATTCCCAAGTGGTTAAGGTAGTAAGTGAGTACATATATAAACCCTTGATGCATATTTTTAGAAAGTCACTGTGCACTGGGGAAAATCTGAAAGATTGAAAAATGGCAAATCCTGTTATATAAAAAAGGGTGATCAGACAGATCCAGGTAACTGTAGGCCTGTAAGTTAAACATGTATCACAGGTAAATTAATGGAAGCAATTATTAAGGATAAGACTGAGCAAGAACAGGAGATTTACTGAACAGTCAGCATGGATTCAGACTAGTGAGGTCATGTTTTAGTAACATGCTGGAATTCTATGAAGAGGCAACAAAAGGATACAATCATAGTGGTAAATATGATATTATTTATCTTGACTTTAAGAAAGCATTTGTTTAGGCACCAAGTGACATATTGGGCATCAAACTAAAAGAAGTGGGAGTTGTGTGTAGATGGGTGCAGAATTGGCTTAAACACAGAAAGCAGAGAGTTATGGTATGTGGAGCCTTATCAGAATCAGGTGAAGTTAAGAGTGGTGTCTCAGAGGGGTCAGCGTTAGGGCCTCTGATATTTTTAATATATATAAATGATTTGGACAGGAATATAAATAGCATGCTGGTTAAGTCTGCAGATGATACTAAGCTAGGTGGATTGACAGGTAAACGAGAATCCACTGATTCATTATAGAGGGACTTGGACAGCATTCAGGCTTGGGCAAATCTGTGGCAGATGAAATTTAATGTAAGTAAATGCAAAGTATTACACATACGAAATAAAAAAATGTTAAATATGAATAAGCTTTCGAAAACACTGAGCTGATATGTACAGTGGAAGTGAAATATCCAATTGAGGTTCGAAGCACTCAAGTGACATGAGAAGTGGAAATGAAGCACAGTGTGGTTTGAAGCAGAGCTGACATGTGCAGTTCAAAGAAAGATTTGAGAAGCATTGTCACAGTCTAAGCCAGTGTGCTGTAAATTGTTGTGAATCTACCGCACATTTGACAATTAACCCTGTAGTGATATTTTGTAGTTTGTATTGACATTACACACTCAATCAATATAATGACGTGACAGACTGAGATGACAATTCGGGTAGTTGCTGCCAATTCATGATTGTTACTGTGGCTGTGATAATAGTGTCAAAACATATTATTATATACAGTATATTAAGAGTTTTGCTGTAAAATGTATTAAACTTCATATTTGAATGTTTGGTGGAACTGGTGTGTACTAAAAGTATATTTTAGAAAAATATAACAAACTACTGTCCAGCATGCTTAAATGTTTGTTTTTGAGTCTGATTGTTATACAGCACTTACCTTTTAGGACAAATACCTATAAATAGTTTCAAACAATTATGGCCTTCCAAACATCCAGCATGACAGTGTGAATCTTCATTGTTAGCAGCATCTGATGAGCGACTCATATGTTTGCATTGAGTTATTGGACTGTTTATTATTAAATAGTGTTTGAGTTACTGTTTAGTGTAACAAAGGGCTTAGTTCTTTACTCCATATGGAAATGCACACACGTGCCTCTTAAATTATATACTGAAATGTCTACATTTGCAGTATTTGTTTTAAAAAGTCGTAATTTTTATTTTTTCTGTTATTATGCATTATAATTCCTCATTGTCACATATTATTCATCACTACTCACAAGACCCGCTTCATTAAGATCATCTTATATTCTGAATAAGTAAACATTTTAAAGGGAGCTTTTATTGATCTGGCTGTAAAAGACTTGTCATTTTCTAAAAATAACTTCATTTCTATTATTTTTTGTAGACTGTGCTGTATTTTTTTTCATGACATTGTCTCAGTACTGAGAGTGAGTGCTGTTTGCAATGCATGTCCTAATGTCCTAAATGACAGCACATGGGCTTTATGATATTTCCTAAGGGACAATACTTCTCAGTTTGTTTATTAATATATTTTGACACTGTTTTTAATTTAATCTGAATTATTTGAAATATATTACCTATATATTCATTGCCTGTGTAGATATGAAGCATCTGGTGAGAATAAGCAAAAAAGTAACAAAGCCTACAGCAGTTATGGTTCATTTTTTTATAATTATAATTAACAAAACTCATCATTTATCTGAAATGTTTTTACGTTTGGCAATGGACTGCTTCAGTATGCAGCAGATTCATTACACTTCTTCAAGTGTGCATTGTCAGTATTCTCCATTGCATTTGGTCACAGGGTAATGAATGCCAGTGTGGCTGATAGACTGAGGGGCAGCAGACAAGCTCAAGTAATGGGAAACGAGACACCTCCTCACCCTGATGCCCAGGCTCTTCTAATAAATATTCCCATCTTGTGCTTTTTATTATCACCATTTTACTGTTGTTATTATTGAACAGGTATGTAGAGAAAATGTGTCTCTTGTTTTATGCATATGGCATAAAGAACAATAAATCTGTGAATGAAACTCAATGTTGATCTGTGACAAGTGACAGCAGGTGTCTGCTTTGATCCCATGCCAGATTTTGTCAAGATGCATTCACAAAGAATGGATGTTGCTGACAAAGTCAAATGCTTTTTTGAAAATTTTGGTCCAGATATATAGTACAAACTGGACTGTTACATTACACGTGCTGCCTTATGCCAAACATGCTCATCAATTTGATGGAGATTCTATGTGGACATGACTCCACACCAAGGAATGAGCTGTCCTGCATGAATCTTTCATAATGTCTCTTAAAACTATTTGTTAACTTAGAAATAAGTATTACTAAATATTTTTTAAAATGTCTTGTAGTACTCCATGCACGAGTCCCACATACAGGATCCACGGGGTTCGAACTCAGGTCAGAACACCGCATAAATGGAGAAGTGCCATTGCTTTTACTTTTGAACAAAGAAACACCAACTTGGACTAGTGGAGCAAATCGGCTTCTGACTGCAGAGATATCAGTGACGTCATGGCGCTAGCGTGCCTTAAGATCACGTGACGGGTGCATTTGAAACAAGCCTCAAAGCGGCGCTTCAAACAAATGCACTTTAAAAGCTCGGCACAATGTCAACACGTCAGTATCGAGTGGCCCATCACTACCTTTGGTAACCCAGGTCTTTTTTGTTTCCCTCTTGTCTTTTCACAGTGCACAGATTTTAATGTAGTATGATCAGATCCCAATCAAATCAAGTTATTATTATTATTATTTTTTTTGCATAAGCCATTTGGAGTAGACATACAATATCTATGTGACTTATTGGTGCTGATACTTAGGAGACAGAATTTCTATATTTGTCTGATAATATCGGGAATGCATTGACAATTGACTAAACACTATTCTGAGGAAAACTTAGGTACAAATCAAAGTTGCCACTCAGTTAATTAAATGTAAAAATTAATTTGCAGCATACTTCAAAATTAACATACTAAATATTGTACTGCATTATTTACTCTTCCGTGTGGATGTTAGCCAACTCTCTGTAGTATAACAATACCTACAGCCCTGTTCGGACATGGGATTCATTTCCCAGAAGCTTGGTAGCACAAGAAAATTTATTACCTCGTGTTTAATATTGTTCATTAATTAGTGAGTGATTCCTGAAATCCTTCGAATCTCAACTAAAGTAGTACTTGATGTCATTTGTAAATTAGTGAACCGACTCTCTATTAATGTAGTTTTAATTTGGACTTTTGCCAGCGATTCTGCTACAGAGAGATAGATATCCCTCTGAAGGTCACAAAAAACACTGACTTTTATTTGGACAATATAATAATAACAATAATATAATAATAGTAGTAGGTCATTGTTGCAATATAAATGTAAAATTATAATTTAGGTTATAAATTAGCACAAAAGAGCGCTTCGTATCTTAGATGAGTTAACTAATTAAAATTTGATTAAAACTTGATATGTAATCAGACACATACTTTAAAGTGGGAAGGTGAATCGCCCATTTGCACCATTAGTACCAGCAGTGACATAGACAGCTGTCCAGAGAAGTGTAAATCTCACCGGAAACACCATTTAAAACAGCAGTGCCCAAGACACCAAATCGTGGGTCTACATGCTCTTTTCCAGGAGGACAAAAATCTCTTGGATTATCTCATAATTGATAGAGTAACATAGAGTGTGCAGGGATGAAATAATAACCTTTTTCGGTCTGGTGCAGGACGAATTGGAAAGAGGAACATAATAGAATTTTGGTCTGCAAACCGTTGGTAATGCACGTGGCCTCAGCAAGGTTGCGGTATCCAAATTTGTGAATGCAGTGAGCAGACTGCTTTTGTGCCATGCATACCCTGAGGATGTGGATTCAAATCCTGCTAACACTCTTTGACCATGGTACCATTAATAATTACAAATACTGTATAGAATTTAACACGTCTGTGTTGTTTGAAAGTATTGAACAGTCAGTGTTCAAGGTTGCGACTTGCTTTACTTTCACATAAATGTTTTCTGTGTCTCCATTGGTTATGTACAAGCAGGATGAAGGAAAAAGGAAGAACGGTTCTGGGGTTGATGTACATTTGGATGTTGAAAGTATGGCTGCAATAAAACCGACCCAGAATAACATCACTTGTTTGTAGCTTTGACCAACAGCTAACGAACCCAGTATTAGCACATTGTTAAAATCAACCCAATGGGCTGTAGCTAATATCAATTCTTATATCCAGCCTGTCGGCGCCTCATTACACCTTCTATAAAGGTTCTCAGCATTGAACGTACAAGTGACTGCAAAGTCTTTTTATAGGAGTACCAACAAGGAGTCAATTTGACAGTGTGAAAAGAGATGAAAGAGAGGACGGTGGACGGCTACAGGATGTGGAAGGCAACTGGAGCACCCGCTGGATACTCAAACGAGAAACTCAAAAAGAATATGCAAACTCCATGATGGGACCATCTGGGTCGCGTTGCATTATTTCACTTACTGTTAATTCTCATTGTTGGATAGGGTACCGCATGCTGTGGTAAGCAAGGACACTCTGCTACTTTTTTTTTTTTTTTAAAAAAGATTTTTTTTAAAGTATGTCCAATTTTTGTGTTAGTTTACAAAAACATATGTTCCATTTTATGCATAATTATACACTTTGTCATATGTAATTACATTATGATGTTTATTTAACTTTTTATTTTTCACAAGTTTTTCTTTATACAGGAGGATTAAAGTGTCACCTTGCAACTTAAGTAGTGTCAGTCCACAGATTTTCAATCGACTTCTGATGCTTTTTCCGTAGGCATTTAAAACGTTTAAAATTAAGCCCTAATTAGTAAAAAAATCTAATTATATAAGGTTTATAAGCACTCGTCTTTACAATTCTTTTTACAATTGTTGTTTTCAATCCTGCAACTGAATGTATCGTAAATGATTTCTTTCAGATTAGAATAAATAACCTGTTATTAATTAAAAAAGACCCCAAAGTTAAACTGGGATACACTTAGTTTTTTTTTTTTTTAACTTTGCTTGCCAACACTTTAAACAAATAAGGTGGCTTTTAACAGCAGTATTCTCTTTACATTGTAGCAGTCAAAATACAGTATTTCTTGTAAATCTCATCTTAAACGTTAATGTAATCAAATCAAATAGCGCCTTCAACATCATCCAACCTCTGCTCCTTAGGGACAAGCTGACAGAGATGGGAGTAGATTCATACCTGGTGGCATGGATCGTGAACTATCTTACAGAAAGACCTCAGTATGTGCGTCTCGGGAACTGCAGGTCTGACATTGTGGTCAGCAACACAGGAGCGCCGCAGGGGACTGTGCTTTCTCCGGTCCTGTTCAGCCTATATACATCGGACTTCCAATACAACTCGGAGTCCTGCCACGTGCAAAAGTTCGCTAACGACACTGCTATCGTGGGCTGCATCAGGAGTGGGCAGGAGGAGGAATATAGGAACCTAGTCAAGGACTTTGTTAAATGGTGCGACTCAAACCACCTACAACTGAACACCAGCAAAACCAAAGAGCTGGTGGTGGATTTTAAGAGGTCCAGGCACCTCACGGACCCCGTGATTATCAGAGGTGACTGTGTGCAGAGGGTACAGACCTATAAATACCTGGAAGTGCAGCTGGATGATAAACTGGACTGGACTGCCAATACTGATACTCTGTGCAAGAGAGGACAGAGCCGACTATACTTCCTTAGAAGGCTAGCATCCTTCAACATCTGCAATAAGATGCTGCAGATGTTCTAACAGACGGTTGTGGCGAGCGCCCTCTTCTATGTGGTGGTGTGCTGGGGAGGCAGCATAAAGAAGAGGGACGCCTCATGCCTGGACAAACTAGTGAGAAAGGCAGGCTCTATTGTAGGCACGGAGCTGGACAGTTTGACATCTGTAGGCGCTGAGCAGGCTCCTGTCAATCATGGAGAATCCACTGCATCTACTGAACAGTATCATGTCACTGTCCTGCTCCACAGGCAGACTGGGGAGATCGTTCCTCCCCCACACCTATGCGACTCTTCAATTCCACCGGATTTGGGGTTGGGGTGTAAACGGTAACCTTATACAATGTTATTGACTGTTATACCTGCCTTGCACTTTTTAACTTGTACTGTGTTTTTATCACTCTTTAATTAATATTGTTTTTATCAGTATGCTGCTGCTGGAGTATGTGAATTTCCCCTTGGGGATTAATAAACTATCTATCTATCTATCTATCTATCTATCTATCTATCTATCTATCTATCTATCTATCTATCTATCTATCTCTCTATCTATCTATCTCTCTATCTATCACCAAAGCTATTTTCCACTGCCAGGGCATTAACGTTGTATCTAGTTACAACAGCAAGTTAACATTTCTAAATCTGTTTTTTTTCTATCTGAACAGATACCAGCAGAAACATTTTCTTTAATCAGGGAGCGGCATAAACAGTCTATATTCAGTAGCAACTCTTTGAGGCCTAATATTTTTTCCAAAAAACTCAGTTTTCTTAAAAGTGCACAAAGCAATGGTTTCATACATAAATCAACATAAAAAGTCTGTTGCTGCCTGTTGTGCAGTTTGCGGCAGCAGTGGCTGCGCGGAGGGCGGATTGACAGTCAGCAGGAATGCACGGTGGGCTGGCTATCCTTGTGAGACAGGTGCGTGGGGGTGGCAGTTGCAGTGAGACACAATATGGTTTGTATCTCCTGTCATTGTGTCTGTCCTCCCAGGCAAACGTTGCTATGGGTGCACCAGCTACACAAACGTGTTTAGCACCACGATCAGCTGGGGACCGATCAGCTGACGCCGGTACCTCACTTTTCTTTTCCATCTACATCTCTAGATCACTTGCATCAAAATCAGAGTCCGATTCAGCGATAATACAAAAAAAGTAATTTTGCTTTGAGCATTCACTTTTGTATCTCTCCACGTGCCATTTTAGAAGCTGTTTGCTCTTCGCTACTCATGCACGCGCAGAGAATCGAGGTCAAATCAACAAAGTTAACTTTCCTTCTAGCAAAGGCATATCGAAAAGCACTGTAAAAAGAAGATCACTGATCTCCATCGATCGCTAGCGAGAATGCGGCTTTCAAAATATTAATAACAACAAAAACTGCGTTAACGCGCGATAAAATAATTGTCGGCGTTAATGAATTAATGCGTTAATGCGATAATAACGCGTTGACTTGCCCAGCCCAATGGGCAATATCCAGAACTCTCAAACATATGGACACTCGGAGCACATATAAATCATGAACGTGAGGGTTGATTTTTTTGTCTCTTTAGTTGCTATAACTCTCCAATGATACGGCACCCGATCGAACATAAAATTACCACAGAGCACCACGTTAGATTACAAATAATTCCTTTAGTGATTGTTATTACAATAAAATGGTATGTAGAATCTTAACAAACTGGAACAAACCATCAAGCACTGCACCGCCAGTTTACTTTGGGATCGTTTTTTTTTTTTTTTTTTTTTTTAAACTCTTGCATGGGAAAAAAAAGAAATGGATATACGCCTAGTAAATTACACCATCATGTACATACTTTGGGAACTGTGATCGCCAACAATTTAATTGAAAAAAGAATGCTATATTAACTTTCCCTCACTCAACACACAAATTAACCGGAAAATTCCCTTGTTGACTGACAGGCAAATCTTGCCACCAATCAATGTTTTCCTTTTGTTTTGCCAAGATACATACCCTTTTCGTACACTTTTATTTGTCGTCACCCATCTGATTGTGAGCAAGTCATCTCTAATTTTTCGTGGCACCACACTTAATTTTGTGTGTCACCTCGTTTGAATGTACGCGTCACCTTCTTTATTGGTGTGCTTCACATTTTTTAATTGTGCGGCACCACATTTAATTCTGTGCGTCACCTTAAGTGTGCGTGTCTCTTTGTTTAATTGTGCGCGGCACACCTTTACATTTTTTGTCACTTGCTCTTCGGGGCCACCGTAGTAGTCAGTGAAATCTTACTTACATGAGCGATTCTGATTAGACTATGTGCAGTAGAACTGATATTTTTTGCAATATATGTTTAAGAATGTGTTAAAGTGTTCATTGGTGAAACTGATTTATTTGAATTTGTATATGCTTAGATAAATTATACGGAATAGCAAAAAATCTCAATAATATAGTTATATGCAGATAGTTCAAATATTGAGTTAATATGGGAAACTATATCCAAATTATTTTTAATATACAGTATTCTTTTCGTAACTGTAATTTCAATTTAGATTTTTTTTTACATTCTCCAATAGCATTATATGCAAACAATGCAATGCCACATTCTTAGCTTTCTTTAAAACTTTGCACTTATATTATAAATATCCATCCATCCACTTTCCAACCCTATCACACTTAAAAACATTCTATAAAAGTTTTCAACAATTACAGTATATTTTTCTTCCTTTTTGAAAATCACACATCAACATTTGTTCAAACAATGGTAGTGTACCATTGCATAGGAATGCAATATTTAATACATGTTTAGCAGAACTAATATGAAGTTAATAGTTTCTAATCTAGAAGTGAAGCACACCAAAACCTATCTAGTCCCATGAACCCCTCAGAAAATCTACACAGTATTTTTAATGTTTAGAACATCTCTTGCGTTTAGTCTCTTAAAGGTGTCAGTGTATGATTCTTAATCTTAATTAATTGCTTTGCCTTCTAGATGGGCTTAGGGCAGCTTTTTTGGCAAAGTGCCTTCTCCCTCTACTTTCCTAGAAATGTACCACTGACTGCTTCAAAGCGTTCAACTTCTTTAAATTCCACTGATGAATAAAACTATTGTAGGAGGAAGAGTCTTTAGCAACAGGCCTCCAAACTCTAGAATGAATATGCCCACCAATATTAGAGAGACTAAGTGATTATCAACATTTAAACTAAGACCAGTGACTTATTATTTTAACATAACATACTGTGGAACTTAGAGATGCTATTATTGGTCTTCATATTTTTATACAATTACTAGAGCAACCATTTTGCATGTCTGCTATTAAATACTTTTCATTCTTTTTTCTCTTCTCAGTGTCCTGCTGTGGAATTTGGCTTCACCCCCGATTTTGATCAAATTGATCCATACTGGTTTTAGAACAGAATATTTGAGTGGATATTTCACCTTTAATAATATTGGACTAAGTGTTAGACTTTTTTGTACTCAGTCGGATTCCACCAGACTGTACTAAAGCATCAAACTCTACTTGAAACCTCCAGAATGTAAAAAAGCCACAGTGCTATTTTGGAAATACAGGGGTGATAAAGTATAAGCTGTACGTGATACTATTAAAAGGGAAATCCAGTCTAAATTTATCCCTGAATGCTCAAAGGTGGGTGACCCAGCAGGACCAGAAAGAAAAAGAAAGATAGAGGGATTGAAAGAGAGACATTGAAGACATCCAAATTTAAACATCTTTTGTGTCACTGAATCATTAAATGAAAGCACATGCTCATATCTATTGTCAGTGTCAATAAGTAATAAGTTAAGACCAATAGTTAATGAAAAGAGAAAAAAAACAATGATTTCAAAGTGTAGACTTGTTAGAACATTAGAAATATTTAAATGAGAACAAGCTGTTCAGCCCAACAAAGCTCACCAATTCTATCCACTTAATTCCTTCAAAATAACATCAAGTGACGTTTTTAAGGTCCTTAAAGTCCTACTGTATACCACACTACTTGGTAACTTATTCCATTTGTCTATGGTTTTCTGTGTGAAGAAATTTTCCTAATGTTTACACAAAATGTTAAACAAAACCTAGTGCTTACATTTATAATGTATAAAAAATCTCAATGTTTAATTTATTTTTAAGCTCCCCAAGCTTTCCAAATGCCCACTTCAGTTAGGGATGAAGCAGTGGTACTCTTTGAGTCAATTAGATGGAAACTTAATAAAGCTACATCAGACTGAAAGTGATCACTTGGCAATAGCTCTCCCTCACCATTCTTTTTCTGAATTTAGTTCATAGACCTTAAAGAAGATATGCCCAAACCTAGTAAATATTACATTAGATGGTAAGGTTTTCTAAGTATTATCAAAATAGGTAACTTGGCTCTTTTGATATTTGAAAAATGTTACATTTTAAAACTGTTCCATCTTCATGACCCTGTATTCTGCTCCAGTATATGCTACCTTTTCTCCAGGATTATTTGCTAATTTTAAAGTAATTTCTTTTTCTAGTAATAGCAACACATTATTATTTCTAACATTTACTAGATGACATTTTACACCAAAGGTATACTTTGTAATAGAGATTCCTGTTATAAAAAAGTGAGTCTAGTCTAAAAAATTAATATTGGCTATGGTGGTATCACATTTAAATATTGTGAAATGTATCAAGAATGGCATGAAGTAGCAAATAAATGTGGAATTTTTAAATTTAAATTTCAGACAAACAATTTAGAAAAAAGCAAAACACACAATAGGGATGCCTGGAGATGAATTTAACCTGAGTTCTGTTCTGGAAGTTTGTATTTTTTTAGGTATCATCTTATTAGTTTCAGGCATTGTTATAAAGTTTTTTTTAAATTTATTTATAATTCTGAAGAATTTTTTTTACAAGTTATTGTTGATGTTCACCATAAACTCCTTTTTCACTCCAGCTTGGTTTCTTGTCAACAGGCAAACTCCTCAAAGTTGCTTATAGTCGGGTGACGAGGTAACATGTTCGGCGTGAATCCGAGACTGTCCGAGTGACTGCGGAGTGTGTCACAGGTACTCTGAAAAACAACAACAGGGAAGAGACAGTAAGATTAAAGTGGATGTTGTGAAAATTAAATAATTAGGCAGATGGGAAGAGAGAGTGTTAATAAGACCAAATATGATTAAGAAGGAATCAAATACTGGCAATAAAAGGACCATTTAACTAGTAGGAGAAAGAGATTAAGTAGGAAAGAAACATTAAATAACAAAAATAATAAAGACCAGTAAAGAACATCAATAATTGAATACATTATCATAGCTCTAATGACAAAGATGACAAATTAAAAAGAATTTAATAAGAAGGTGGAAGAAACATAAAAATGGGAGAAAATCAATAAAATGGCAAGGAGGAGAAACAATTTGCATAGAAGCAAAACAAAAAAAGCTGAAATGTAAAAATGAAAAGGAAACAGTGCAATAAAGGAATCTACGAAAGTAAGCCTTCAATAATTCAATGTTTTCAATAAATTAAAAAAAAAAAATTTGGATTCAGTTGTTAAGAGCTAGGCACTCTGAAAGAAGTATGTCAACAGATTTTCATACTTGAATAATATGAAACAAAATAAATACACTGCTTTCAAGAACTCCAAAGGAAATCAGAAGAAACTCAAAATTAGCCTAGGATCACATATTTTCCCAAGTCTCAATGACCAATTTTAGTCTCTCTCTTCATTCTAGTTCACACCTATTCTTACCTTTTCTGCTTCACCTGCTCTGGCTTTCTTCTCTTCTTCCTCTCCCTATATGTTACTTTCTCTTTTCATTTCAGTTGCACATCTGATGTACGCTATATAGCCAGAACATTTTGTCTTTTACTTTCATTCCTTCTCAGTGTGGAAATACCCTCAAATCCTTTTTTCCTATGCTTAAATGTAAGTTCTGAATTAGTCATACAGTAAAATGTATTACTGAAATAAATTGATAAATAAAAGCAAAGTTTTCTAGTATATATTCAAAAAGATTTTATTTATTTTGTAAATAACTTAATTCATCTTTTTAATTAATTATGTTAATATAATTGTGATTTGCTGTGGTGGGTTGGCACCCTGCCCGAGATTGGTTCCTGCCTTGTGCCCTGTGTTGGCTGGGATTGGCTCCAGCAGACCCCCGTGACCCTGTGTTCAGATTCAGCGGGTTGGAAAATGGATGGATGGATGGATGGATAATCATGATTTAGGTTTATGTTTAATGTTTTTTGCCATTGTTTACTATGTTTCTATATTACAAAATCTGTTTGTTATTCTCTCTTATGAAAAATATTTTTTTATTATGTTTTTCCATCCATCCATTTTCCAACCCGCTGAATCCGAACACAGGGTCACGGGGGTCTGCTGGAGCCAATCCCAGCCAACACAGGGCACAAGGCAGGAAACAATCCTGGGCAGGGTGCCAACCCACCGCAGGACACACACAAACACACCCACACACCAAGCACACACTAGGGCCAATTTAGAATCGCCAATCCACCTAACCTGCATGTCTTTGGAATGTGGGAGGAAACCGGAGCGCCCGGAGGAAACCCACGCAGACACGGGGAGAACATGCAAACTCCACGCAGGGAGGACCCGGGAATCGAACCCAGGTCCCCAGATCTCCCAACTGCGAGGCAGCAGCGCTACCCACTGCGCCACCGTGCCGCCCTATTATGTTTTTTTAAGTATTTAAATGAAAACTATTGTGTTTCAATGTGTTTTTTGCGAGTGGTACCCCCCAATAGGCAGAGCTACCCTGACTTCACCACTCATCAGATTTATTTCTGGCTATTTATGTCACAGAATGCAATGCTCATTTTTTTGATAGGCTGTATGTAAAACTTTAGAAACATGGTGGGCATATTTGTGCTATAAGCATGTACGGCCAATATTTACAATTGATATGCATTTTTCTTAGTTTGTTCTTAAAGAAAATTTGAGTTCTTTCAAGCATATCATTTATTTTGAGTAATCAGTAAACTCAATTAACATTTCCAGTGATATATGTAATCTTTTTGTACAAACATGCAAAGGTGTTCTTGATTATAATGTGATGAGTAAAATTACAAGTGTCTAAAGTCTGAATTAGTGCAAGCCATCTTAATTTGGAGTGTTCATAAGAAATGTAATGATTTATTTCATGAAATAGAAGTATATAATAAAAAGAACAATGATGTCATATATATGAAATATTAAAATATGAACTTCAATTTAAATGTATAAAGTCTAATATTCTAAATTTTAAAAGAAATCTGCCATTTTTCATCCACTGATAGTGGTCCATAGAGGGCTTGATCTCTAGCAAAGGATCAATAATAACATCATATATGTAATCACTGACTATGAAATAGTTTAAAATGATACCCCCATGCACAGATTTGAAATATGTCATTTTTAACCTTCTAGAAGTGACTCTTACAAGGCTAGTACCAATGGTACAGAATCAGATATCAAAAGTATTATATTCACGATCAGCAACCATGAAATAATACCGAAAAAAATCACTCAACATGCCTGTATTACTGATCTCCATTTTTTCAAAGTTTCATAAAAAGGAATGAATTTGACCACTCATATCCCATTAGGGGGTTAAACCCTTGGGGTCAGTTGATGTGGCATGCACAATTTCAAGTCTGTCTGATCATTTCTGCTGAGGACACCTATAGGTTTACCCTTTATGATATGGGTGTAATTTTCTGAACAAAACATTCTCAAAAAATGGTGGGTAAATAAATGTATTTTTTGGGGTCTAGAGGTCCAAAAATTGGTGGCAGTGTGGGTTAGTGGGTAAAAAGTTCAATGGCTGGCATAATCAGGCATCGGGAGGAGCCAAACAGTTTATCATATGTTGGGCATTTTCTCATACTGATGAGTCAGGGAGAATCAGACAAATAAAACTTAAGAGAGTTCAACGCCTTAATAAATAATTCTTCTGCATTCACAATAACATATACAGTATATGAACATTACAATAGCACTCTGTAAGGTTATGTGTACTATTTTTATGTATTTTAAATGTATTTACTAGGAAAAATGAAAAATTGCACCAAAACTCTATTTTGTATGAATTGTGTTATTTATTGGGAGTGGGTCTGGGGTTGATGTTGGTTGGAAAAGACAACAAGTTACAAAATATCAATTCTTTTTACTCTCATAATTGTAAGTACAAACATAATGGCAAGCACCTTAAGCATAATACTTGGCAGTAACAAATGAAATTACTGTTAAAGCTAAATCTTGAAACAACTCAGCAATTTTACTTAAGATTACAATATGCTCCCAGACATTCAGAAGCAGTATTTATCTGACCAAACATTGAACTTTGTAAGCTGGAATGTCAAAGGTCTCCATCAAAATCTAAATTGTAATGGAATATAATTAACAAACTCATGGAGATTCTTAAATCTGAATTCAAGAGAATATTCATTCTTCTCACCAGTTTATTATGGCTACTCAAGAGTTGATTACTTCTTCATCGATAATAATTTATTGCCTACTACTAAATCTTGTAAGTATAATGCTATTATTATCCCTGATCAAGCTCCTCTTATTTTGGAGTTCGAATCATTATGCTCTACAAGCTCATCGCATTAGCAGATGTGAACATTACAGAGTTAATCTCCAAAAAAATGTATATATATCTATTTTTTAGAGACTAATGCATCCTCAGAGGTTTCCGCAAGAACACTTTGGGGGACTTTGAAGTCATTTTAAGAGGACAGATTTTTTTCATATTTCATTAAAATAAATTGGAGACCAAGAAGGTGTCTGAAATTTTCATTATAGATAATGAATATGCCAGGTCTCTAAAACAGGCTCTTTACAGGAAACACAGGCTCAGCAATCAGAATGTAATCTCTTGATAGCAAAAGAAGCTGAATAACTAATTTTTAAAACAAGACAAGTTTATTATGAACATGGAGAGAAGGCTAACAAGATTTTAGCTCACCAAATCCACAAGCAAGAAGTCTGCAGCACAGTAACCAATTACTAACGCAAATGGAGATCATGGACCTTAAAAATATAACTTACACATTTTTAAAGAGTACTATAAGTACTTATACTCCACTCAGTTTAAAGGAGATGAGACACAATCTAAGGACTTTTTTTGATACAATACAAAATACAACAGCTCAAAACTCTATTGCAGAAAAACCTGACAAACCACTAACACTCTCAGAATTACTGGATGCTATAAACTCAGTCCAAAGTGAGAAAGCAACATGCCCTGATTGCTACCTAGTAGTATTTTATAAAAAAAAAAATCAACCAGCTTAGCTCTTTTATTATTAAAGAAAATAAAATTCTACCTTAAGTTTTTCTACAAGCATTAATTACCATTTTGCCAAAGAAAAATAAGGACCTACTAAAATGTGCATCATACAGACCAATGTCGCTTCAGAAAAATGATGTTAAGATACTCTCCAAAGCTTCAGCAAGAAGGTTTGAGAAAATGCTTTCTTCTGTAATATCATACAACCAAACTGGATTCATTGAAGGCAAACATTTAGCTTCAAGCCTTTGGCATCTGTTTAACATAATATCGAACCCACAAAATCTAACACACTAGAGAGATTATTATCTTTGGATAGAGAAAAAACATTTAACAGAGCTGAATGGGACTATTTTTTCACCACATTGCACAAATTTGAGTTTGGCTGAAACAGTATAAAACTAACTTATACCAGTCCAGAAGCCTCTGTTCTTAGTAACAAAATGAACTTGGACTACTTCAGACCATAACATGGTATTCAAATAGGGTACATTCTATAACCATTACTTTTTGCTTTAGCCATTGAGTCAATGACTATTTATTTTCAAAAATACATCAGAGATAAATGGGGGGAAATCAGAGAAGGATTCAAACAAAAAAATCTCACTATATGCAGATGATACGGTACTTTAAATATCAGACCCACAAAAATCTTTACCATTAGTCCTTAGCACATTAACAGAATTTTAAAAGACATTTGAACACAGAATTAATGTGAATAAAAGTGTGATTTTTCCTGTGAACTCTGTAGCACACCAAACTAGACTGGACACATATACATTAATTCTATCAAAACAGTTTAAATATCTAGGGATAAACATCACTAGTAAATATAAGGATCTTTTATAGCACGATTTTTGTAAGAGCATGGAAAAAAGTCAAAAAAGATGGTAACAAATGGCCTGCCCTCAATCTCACCTTAGCAGGGAGAATCAATACTGTCAAGATGAACATCCTTCCTAAGCTTCTCTTTCTGTTTCAGATCATCCCTATATACATTACAAATTAATAAATTATCCTTTAAGAAACTAACCTAATTTATTTTGAACTCAAGTTGTTCACGTATTCAAAAGGAAACACTACAAAGACCAAAAGCTGTAGGTGGCATGGCGCTACTTAATTTTACTACTGGGCGGTAAATATACATATTATAAAGACTTGGAAAGCTGATTAATTTATACTAGCCTGGTAAGCAATGAAAATTAAATCTTGCTGCACCTCTTTACATGCACTGCTTTCTGCCCCTGTAAATGCTAACTTTGGTCATTATACCAATAATTCACTTAGAATATAGAACCAATGAAGGATCTACTTCAAGGCAAATAAGTTTTTATCTGTTATTCTACTATATGATTATTACCTTTTTCAACCTATTCAGTGTTTAATCTTTGAATAATGTTTGGGATTAAGAAACTAAGAGAACTGTACATAGATAATGTATTTCATCTTATGAACCATTATGCTTCAGACTTAACCTACCTGCAACACAATTTCTCCACTATTTTCAAATTAGAAATTTTGTTAAAAGAAATCAACCCATTTTTCCAGACCACCTAACTGAAATTTTAGAACAAGCATTCATATAGGGGGGAAAAATTTGTATGCGTGTGTGTTCATTTATCTCCTTTCTCTTCACTCTCCTTTATTTCCTTGGGTAGGGGTTGAATTCTTGTTCTTTTAGGTTCATTTTTTGTATGTTTATTTTTTAATGTTCTGGAGTTTTTTTCTTTCTTGAGATTGATTTTGAAGTTATTTGTTGTATAAGTTATGCAAATTTTATTGGCTTGATTGTATACTGTTACCTTCTTGAAAACTAATTAAACAAAAAAATGCACTGCATTTTTTTCTGATTTATAATCTTCTATCAATGATAGGACACTGTTAAGGGACTTCTGTGTTGATAAATGTCACAGCATTTTTTTCTTATCTCTTATTACCTCTGAAAACTACAGAGCCCTGTAGGTGTGAGGCCAAAAAAAAAAGTTTGAATGGATTATTTTTATTTTTTCCCTCACTCTTCCCCACCTACTCTTATTTCAGCAGCTATTTATTTTTCCTGGTATACAGTGAACTGGAAGAGTATAGCCAGCCAATTATTTTCAGTCTTCCATACACTGTTCAGTGCCATCAATGCCTTTTCTTCTATTAATGTTTCCACCACTGACTCTGGAATATCACTTTCTTGGAGAAAATTCCATAAATCCATTCTCGTAACTTTTTCTTTATTTGAAGCTTGTTTCTGGACTCCTCAAAAGAACTGTTTAAACTGTGGTGGTCTTGCAACTAGTTCCTCTACTGGTTCACTGATTTTAACACATTACTGTTCACTGAAATGTATGCCAGGAAAACCGTACGGGGCGTTCCATTGGACTGCAAGATGGAAAAAATAATAATAATCTGTTAGAACAAATTAGTGCTGAACGGGGCTTATACTACTGAAATAAGAGTCAGGGGAAAAAGATAAAAATATTTTCAAGCGAATTACATAATTCATTTGAACAAGTTATGTAATTCGTTCGAACAATTTCATAATTACTTTGAACAGATTTTTTTTTTCTTTTTGCTTGACACTTATGGGGCTCAATGCATCACTGGAAAATAGCTAAATAATCAGTAACAAGACAGAAACACACCAGTAATGAACATACGTAGATACAAATTCTGAAAAAGCACATTTTGTTTACGAACAGATCATTTAAAAGTGCATGTAAAAATAACTGACATTTTGCAGCATTCCGCTTTGTTAGTGACCCTAAACATTTCAGGTGAATAAATTATATCAAAATAATTTTAAACTATTTTGGGATATTCTTGGTAGTTGGGGATGAAATGAATGAGGAATACCTGGGGAACTGTGCCTACACTATATCATATGCCCTTGAGAGAGCTATAAACATGACGTCACCGGTAACTAGCAACCCAAGGTATGTATACAAGGGCTAACCTGTAGAATCTGCAGTTCTGTCTCCATTTTTGCATGTATTTTTCATGGACTTTGTATCAACATTTACAGTAGAATGACAACATGCACTACTAAGATAACAATGATTAAACAATTGAAGTACAAGCAGGATGAACTAGAGCCCTGTGTAAATCACACTCTTCCTTAAATTTAAATTAATATTACTACTGTCCCACTGCATTTATACATTTTTTTAATGTGCTAATGTATGTTTGTGTTGTAGAGCTTAGTATTATTGTAATAAAAATAGTATGCTAACCACTATTTTAGTAGAAAATCTGTATACTTAGATGTGTCATAGAGTATAATTTTAATAAAGTCCTAACTATTAATGTTATTTTTTACAGTTACTACTCACTCTGTGCCACTGCCACCTGATTGGAATATTTTTTGATGTCTTTTGTATTGGGAGTAAGATGGAAGCTACATCTATTGATTAGACCTGCTGCATCAGATTTTCTAGGAAATTACATAATTGTAATAAGGAACAACTTGGTCACTTTTTTTTTTTTTTAGTCCATGGGTAGTCGCTTGGCTTTGGAATATCTAGGAGTTTATTTTTTACAACATCCTGCATACTAATTTTTAAAATTTTCCTCTGCACCTGATCATCTTATCATAGCATTTATTATCAAATGTTTCTATTTTATCTATTAGCAACTTAAGAACTGACTATAATCAACACTAATTTAATTTACACTTGATTCAGTTAGGGCCTGTTTTATTTTAATTTGTTTTTATATTAGTAAATTTGTTTTACATATTGTAAAGCACTTTGAGCTACACTTTTTGCATGAAAAATGCTTTATACAATACTGCTATTATTGTTTTATTATAAAAGAAAACTCTCAAGCTTTGTCCGACAAGTAAATTGGTACAAGCAAGCCTGAATTCCAAAAGGCTGGCAAACAGAAGGAAACATCCCTTCATGAAACATTTAAACAAGAGATAGAACCATACTAGCAATAATGGAGGAATTATAAGCTTGAGTGTAAGTGGACAGGGGTCACTATGTGTGCAGTTCTTTGTCAGATTGAAAGGCAATCCAACTTGAAACTAAAACCTCTTAGAACATCACAAGGTGAAAGAGGTATTAGTAGACTTTGGTGGAAGTGAATTAAGTTCTTCAAGGTATTAGAGGGCAGCCACTGGGACTGCCATTAACTGTCATTTATCCAGCATTTATTAAGGGTAAGTAATACCTTTTTTACATAAAGAAAAGAGTAAACCCATGAATCCTTTGTAAGAGGCCAGATGACATCCAAGCCACTAGGAGAAAACACATGACGGCTAGCAAGAGAAGCTGAGACCACAGTGCCTATTAGCCTATAAAGGTTATTGGAGTGTAGGAATGCCTGCAATAACTTAAGAAACTTGTACTCAGAGGTATCTGTGAGGGAATATCCAGCACATAGGTCAAGCAGAATCCAACAGTCTTGTATTCCAGATGTATTGTTAGTGATACAGAAAATGGCAGATCACCTAGGCGGTGGAAAAAGAAATAAAAACATAACCAGGAGACTACAGGTGTTAAAACCAAAAGGCATTACCATAACAACCCTTTTGATGGGTACCATGTAAGAATGAATCAGCTAAAGATTCCACCAGGTAAACCAGCCAAATTTCTCCAGTCAATCATTCCATCAGAGATGTTAGATGCATTTCTGATGGAACATTTACCATCTTTTAATATTAGGATAACTGCAGATTTTACAGTATATCAAAGCACAGAACACATTTGTTTAAAGGATTCCTAACCTTAGAAAATTTGTTTCTCCATGCTAGGTGATGTGTTGAAATTTAAAAATGTATATATGTTCAAATAATTTTTCTCTCTTCGCATTTTGGGAACACAGAAATTCAGAATTTATCGTGATCTCTTTTCTGTGTTTTTTTACAAAGTCTCATTTGTTTTAATTATGTTTTGGTGTTTACCATGATGCCAATTTATTTTTAATTGTGTATAGCTATTTTGTGAAACCATTGGCAATATTGCAATGATTGGTTGTTAGAGACATAGTCTTGGAGACTGCAAAACAAAATGATATTTATGCAATGGTATGAAAGCTGGCGTCACATTCACTGTAACATCCTAGATCGGGGTGGGCAAACCTTTTGGCTCAGGGGCCACATTGACTTTTAAAATTTGACAGATGGACCGGGCCAGCACTAGATGCATACATATCAAACAAACATAAAAAAGACATTACAGTGTTAATATTTATATTCACTTTTAGTGGGAACAGTGTTGTTGATCACCCGTTTTTGACAGTGCCTCGAAGTCTGGTGTTAGTTTTGTTGTGGCAATTCTCAGAACAGATCTGAGGTGTTCATTGCTCAACTGAGATCTGTGGGGTGCTTTGTTGGTGTTCATAACACTAAAAGTCTGTTCACACACATACTGTAAGTAAAGCCAAACAACACGAGCATCCTCTGTGCCATCTTCTGGATGTTTGGAAATTTGGCTGCGCTTAATGAAGCATAAAACTCATCCAGTTTAGGAGAGCTGAACTTCTCCTTTAAGATGGTGTCACATTGGAGAGTTAACGAGTTTTACAACTAGCTTCACTATGTAGTCAAGCTGCAATACGGATTTACACAGTGATTCCTGGTGGATTAGGCAGTGTAAGAAAATTACCTCCTGCTCAGGGTTGTCCTCTTTCACCCTATCCTGGATTCTTTTGAGCAACCCAACGTTTTTTCCAGTCAGATTTGGCGATCCATCTGTGGTAACGTTGGCGAGCGTACTCCAGGGTAGCTTGTGCCTATTTATGACCCCCGACATGCTGTCATACAAGTCCTCTCCCCGCGTTTTCCCCTTTAGGGATTCCATGGCCAAAAACTCCTCCGTTATCTCAAAATTGTCATTAATCCCTTTGATAAAAATTAAAAGCTGAGCAGTGTCCTTTATGTCGTTACTTTCGTCCAGTGCCAAGGAACATAATGTAAATGACTCCGCTTTTTTGTTTAACTTGCTAGCTAAGTCTTCGTCAATTAGCTCAACACAGCGAGTCACTGTCCTGCGTGATAAGCTAATTTTTTCAAATTTGTTCTTGCTCTCAGGACACAAGACACCTGCTGTCTCTACCATGCACTCTTTGAGAAAGTCCCCTTCGGAGAAAGGCTTGCTGGTCTTTGCTAATTTGAATGCCAGCACATAACTTGCCTTCGTGCTTGTTTCTTCGATAGCAGTTTGTCGGATAAAGGTGTTTTGCTGAGCCTGCAAACTAGCTGCCAACCTCTGAGCGGTAGCCGTCTGTTCTTGCGTTTACTGGTTGTTAGCGTAATTAGCATGCTTTGTGGAAAAGTGACGGCTGATGTTGTATTCCTTTAAAACCGCAATGGTTTCCTGGCAAATAAGACATACAGCCTTTGACCAGACTTCAGTGAAAAAGTATTTAGTTGTCCATTCCTTATTAAACACTCGGCACTCACTGTCGAGTTTTCTTTTCTTTGGCCCACTCATTGTTGCAGATGGGTTTCAGAGCAGTAGCAGAGTAATAACAGAGAGTAACCCGGGCTCTGCAAAATCAAGTCAATGTATCACTGTGCCTAATGCGCCACCTGGTGGAACGCTAGGCATTACAGGACAAGGTCAAATGAATGCAGTCATAATTATGATATGATTTGATTTGGTCAATTTTGTACCAATCTTCGGCGGGCCGGATTAAAAAGACCAACGGGCCGGATGTGGCCCGTGGGCCGTAGTTTGCCCACCCCTGTCCTAGATGGTGAATAAATTCTAAACAACGCTAACCACAAGTTCTTGTCATTGAATTCTCCACTTTCCAACTTCTTGCTTAGTTAATTGTCTTCAACTCCAGTTTAGTGACTTTGTTTTGTTGCCAATTCATTTCAGCTTACTGGTACTAACCTTTGTGATCCTTCAGACCATGTTATTCTTGTGATTCTTTCAAATAATTTGGTGCTTTGTGGACCTCCATAATCTCCAAAAGTGGCAGAAAACTGGGGACATACTGAAATATCCTCTTTTTGGTGACGGTCCTCAGTTTACTAGTTTGGGAGTTAAACAAAAACACACCACTGCATACAACTCTCAAACCAGCCTAACTGAATTGGTAAACAGCATCCTCACCCAATCATTGTCTTCTATACCATCCACACTGAGACAAGTAGCCACTACAACTCCTATTCTTCATCAGCATAGCAGTGCATCAAGACATTACTGAGACATCCTCTCTGATAGCCCTTGGAATGCAATTTAAAAGTTCCTTTGAGTAGTGAGAAAAGCACTATATAAATGTAAACAATTATTATTATTATTAGTAGTAGTAGTAATACTTGGTCATGTAATTTGTGTTATGTCTCCTCCAGAATCAAACCATATCAAGTGGTTCAAACATTAACAAACTGAAAATAGACTGATGAGACCTGCCAAGTACTATAGTGCATGGCACAATTTGTTGCCAGAGAACATGGATTAGAGCTCCCCATCTCCCCAATTGCTCATGCCCCAATTGTCAAGTCCAGTAAAAAATAACTTTAAGGAACAGTGAATTTGTAAATTCAAATGGGATGTAAGACCAGAAACTAAAATAGAAATAGTGCATATTGCCAATATCAATCATAGCTAGGAAAGGGGAACTATGTAGTGTTACCTTTGTGGTGTTTCTTCTGTTGTTTGTAGTCATTTTAAATATATCTGCATTGTAAAGTAAGCTATCATGTGCATATGAAAGTGCTTCTTAGATTAGAGAAAACTAAAGATGAGAAGGTTAATTATAGGCATCAGTGCCACTTGCCAAAGACCTTCTAGGGATTTTAACCAACGATATACTGTATGAAAAATCATATATAAATGATACAGGAGTACAATTTAAGACATAGTAGGTTTGAAGAGTAACAAAAGTTAGAAAAGAGCTGAATAAGCTATATGAATACACCATAATTCACAAGTGGCTTAATAAAATACAGTGAAGCGACACCACTGGGGGATTGTGGCATACTAGGCTACTGCTAAGGAAAATCAGATGTCTGTTTCAGTACACAAATCCTTTGGAATACTGCACACCCTAACTGTCTGTAAGTATACATCTGAGATGTATTTCAAAATGCACAATAGCATTCATTGGCAAAATTCCCTAAAGTGATTTTCGCAGCAGACATTCTGTGTTGCTGGTAACCTTATTTATAAAATATTTTCCAGGAAATACACTGTGCAGCTAGCTTGGGCAATTAGGCCAACATGATATCACAGAGCTGTAGCAGCCATGATGTGAGTGCCCCTGTATATGCAAAGCAGTTCAAAGTGAATATACATAAGTACTGGTATCCTGTGTTTTACACTAATGTATTAACTTGAAGAACGAGGAGCACAAAGCAGTAAATTCGATTGTCATTATACAATTTCAATGGCTTATCCATTAGGAATTTAAGAGCCTCTATCTTAAGACCATCATTTCACCCTCTGAGTTTGGAGCACCACAGTATAAGAGAGGGTGTTGGAGGAAGGATCAGTTTTCAGTATTGTGACCTTGGGGTGGGGTTGAAGATCAGTGGAGTAGAATGGATAACCAAAATGAGAGCCAGTATGCATCTAAGAGTGCTGGTAGTCAACGCCAAAAAATAGTGCTTGCTAACCACTGAGCTTTGCTGAACTTTCTTTTTCCTTTTCACAACTTGATTATGTCAATTAAGCTCTGATTATGTTAATTAAGCTCTGGACTTGAGATTGGATTCAATGCATGCAAGGGTGCTTTCAGTACACAGAGTGGGGTATGTTTAATAAAACAAGTCAGGATTAGAAGAACATTATGATATTACAAGTACCTCTACTACAATTTGTGAAGACATGCTTCTCCCAACTAAAAGGATTAGGTCTGTCCTGCCAACAAAACCTTGGTCAACAAACCTAATATGTCATTAAGTAAAAGCAAAGGTCTTTTAGACAAGCTTATAGAAATATGATATCTGCTGCACAAAGAGATTTAAAGCTTGCAATTAAAAAAAAGCTAAACTTGATTACAAGGATAACATTCAACAGCAATCGTCCACACGTAAAGCGATTTGACATGGACAGTTTAAGATACCCAGCATGAGTTAAAAACAGTACAGGTTTCTAGTTTTAACACCAGCTTTAATTTAGCTAATGGGAGCCCTAGCACCAGACCAAAATGGTAAGGGAGCATTTAAAATTATAGGGTCGGCATGGTGTGATAAATTCCAAAATCCAACATGTAACGGTATTCCTGACTGCAGGGCTGACTCCATAACTGCTACAAATGTGAAGCCAACAACAGGTAGCAACACAAAAAGAGAGCTTCTGCTGGTGAGCATAACAATCACAGTACTTCTCATAATTGTGGCTTAGACAAGGTACATTTTTGCTGCCTAATTGCACCATCTCCCCTAGTATTCTTCTTTTATTAGCCACAGGATGATACACTTAATTCACACACAATATGTATTGCTATACAGACTTTGTGAAGCAGTATATTCTCTTAACATTGGAGAAAAAAAATAATATATTATTTTTGGAAAAATGCAAAACAGTAAAAATGATTAGCTTTAAAACAATAAAAACACAAAATTGGTATTAAAAATAAAAAAATGTATTACACAGAATTGAATGCAAAATGAAACTTGGCTGTGCTGTCCTCCTGCATGTTTCTCTACCTTGGCTGTTTCAAACCATGTCCTGCAAGTTAAAGATGCCTACACTGTTAACTAAACACTACAATGTGGAAACATAAATTGTGACTGAAACCTTGAACAGTTTCAAGAAATTAACAAAATTTTACAAAATATTATAATCAGTATACTGTAGTGTCTTTGGGTCTGAGAAGTGTGTCCTTCCAGGTCATTACATTACAGTGTGATGTGCAGGGGCACTGACCAATCATAAAAATTAGGAGGATGGCCCAAAAAATTATAGGTTACAACAGGGATAATAATAATTATAATAACAGCAGCAGCCCTCAAACTGGCATAGCATAGGAGACACAGATGTTGCAAAGTAAAATTAAATGAAAAACACAGCATACCCCTGGAACAGTTTTGAATACACTGCTAAATAATAATAATAACACCTTTTATTTATATACCACATTTCCCTTGCTAAAGATTTAGTTTCCAAGTGTAAGCATCTTTAAAATGGGCCTACATTAAATATTTCCCTAAACCTATGCAGTATTTAGTACACAGTAGTATAAGTATACAGTATAGTTATTCTTTAAGTAATTAATTAGTAATTTTAAGACCATGACGGTGTGCTGTAAAAAAATAAAAAATGTGTACTTATTATCATCTGTTTTAGAAATTATTCCTGGTCTTAATGACTCAGGTAGAGGGGTGTCATTTTCATGGTTTCATTGCTTGCAAAGCAAATTTTAAGGGTCAGGAATTATGCAGGAACATAAATAAATTGACAAACCATACATTTTCAGACCTGTTAAAGCCTCATCACTGGATGGTATGCACAAAAGTCTGGGATTAAAGGGTGAACCAGAACTGCCCTAAGGTCAGTATTGGCTTCTGATCTACCTATCCCCATGTGCATGGAAAAGGAGACATATAACCCAAGTATTCCACAAGGGTGTCCAACACATTGACCTAAATGTTGCATGCAGGCAACACAGAGATCCATATTTTTCCAATCTAATGAAATGTTCATAGTTTTATAGTTAAAGCAACCTTAATGTGCACTGAGATGTCACTATTTCACATTTATCACTTCATTTAACTATAAGTTGATTGTAACCAGGGATGTGCACAAAGTGATAATTTATTCCATATGTGTATAGTTCTCTGTGTAAAGAAAACCTTTCTAATATTTGTGCAAAATCTGCACTTAGCAAGTTTCCAACTGCCGAGTTTATTATAAAGTAACAACTGGGGTCCAATGTACTAATTTCTATCATAATCATAAACACTTCAGTCATGTTCCCTGTTAATCTCCATTTTCTTAAACTAAAAAGGTTCAACTCCTTCAATCCTAATAGCTCATACCTCTTAGTCATGGAATCAGCCTAATTGTTCTCCTCCAGACTTTCTTTAGCACTGTTACATCTTTATTGTAATACGGGGACCAAAACTGAACACTATACTTGAGGTGAGACCTCACTAGTGCACATATAACTAAAGAATAACCTCCCTTGACTTATACTCCATACATCATGATATATAACCTAACATTCTATTAGCTTTCTTGGTCAGTTTTGTACACTGGATGGATGTAGCTAGTGATGAGTCCATTAGGACTACTATGTCCTTCTGATAAGGTGTAATTTCAAGTTTCAGACCTCCCATTGTATATTCAAAGCTAACAATTTTACTTTCTACAGGTATTCTATTGCTTATGTTAAATTTAATCTGCTGCAAATTTGCTCAGTTCTGTATGCTGTCTAAGTCCCTCTGTAATAACATAGCTAATTTTACATAATCTGCTCTTCCACCTAGTTTGGTACTATCTGCAAAAATAACCTTAAGCTTACTGATTATGTTATTGTCCAGTTGGTTTATGTAAAAAGACCAGCTGCCCTGGAGCTAGCACCATATGTATCACCTAATTCTGAAAAAGTTCCTGTCACCCTTTGCTTCCTGTGTTTTGAGCCAATGTTGCACCAACCTACAGACTGTTCCCAGAATTGGTCAGCTTTCAGCTTGATCACTAATATTACATGTGGTACTTTATCAAAAGCCTTCTATAAGTCAAAATAAATATCATATGCATCTCTCTTATCATATACGTTTGTTGCTCTTTCATATAATTTCAGCATATTAGTAAAACATGACCTTCCTCATCTGAACCCATATTGAGTACTGTATTTACTAATACTCCTCTTTTAGATATGTTCTGCTCAATATTTTCCTTAATAATTGCTTCCATTTATTTACTGTATCTGTGAAGGCATACTGGCTTTGGATCTGCCTTATCACACTTTTTTATACAACAGGATAATATTTGCTGGCCTGCAAACGTTAGGAATTTCAGCCAATTTAATTCAATTAGTACTTCACCCTCTACCATTTCCACATTACTAAGAACATCCTTAGTAATCCCTTTTACCTTTGGGAGATTGACTTCTTCACAGGTTTAAATGCCAATAAAGTACAAGTTCAAAGCATTTGCTATTTCTCTGTTTGTATATTCTAGCTCATGTTTACTATTACAAATACTCTACACCTCCTCCTTGACTGTTTTTTTACTACTATAATACTGAAAAAAACCTCTTTGAGTCATCTTTTGCTTTTTTTGTGATATTTCTCTCTGTTTTTTTAACCTTTCTAATATCCTTTTTAATTGTTGCTCTCAAGTTCTCATATGCCATACAGTTAGCTCGTGAGTTACTAGTTTTCTCCTCTTTCTGCTGATCCCGTTAGGGGTTGCCACAACAAATCATCTTTTTCCAGGCTTAAACAGCTGATTTTTTTGCAACTCCCTTTTATATCTATTTATTGATCCACCCCTGAGTTGTCTTAAATATCTTACTGCCTGCCTTGTTAAAGTTTGATATGTTACTCTATAGTATCCCATACAGAAATAAAATAAGGTCCATGATAATTACTGCTACTACTTTCACAAAAAATACAAATATTTTGTGTGTAGTCCATGTTGATTTGTACTATAGTATAGTGTGGAAAATAACTGTAATATCTGTGCACAAGCTGAAGTTTTTGCAGTACCATTTAAGCTCACGCTCTACTGGCAGAACTGAAAGCATTTCATTCTGCATGCACCTGTTCAAAAATACTACACAATCAATGCCAGGTACTTTCAAATCAGTGGCAGAAAAATATAATAGAATTCACAGTGTTTTGACAGAGTGTATACTGTATTTTAAATCAAAAACAGTCACATTTAATTTTAGTAGAACAAACTTTGAGCAGATTCACCAAAGCCTGAGTAAGATAAATTGGGAGAGGCTTTTAAGTGTGGAGACAGAAGTGGAGATGTGTGCAGGTTTAAGCATTTTACATATACCATAATGTAGAATGACTTCTTCCCAAAATTTAGAAGCAGTAAATAATTAAATAAAATTCTGAGGTGGAAAAATATGAAGCTAAAAGGGAAAAAGTATACAGATTTTCTACTAAAATAGTGGTTAGCATACATATAAGACTAGCAACTCCAATGGTAACCTTAAGGCACATGAGAGCATGACAACAGTTGCTAAAAGGAATAATAGGACGGTTAAAAATATAGAGAGAGAGGAAATTTGTAGAAAAGGCAAAAGATGACCCAAAAAGATTCTTTGAATATTTTTATAGTAAATGAATAGTTAAGGAGGAGGTGAAGAATATTAGGATTTGTAAAGGCGAGGTAGAATATACAGACAGTTTATACATGTGAAGAAGTCGATAACCTCCCATAAGTAACAGAGAATATTAAAGAGGGAGTTACTGAATTGGACATTGTAAAGGGAGAAGTGCTGCTTAGTTTAAGTACGCTGAAATCAAACAAAACACCAGGACCATATAATATTTATCCTCAAGTGCTTAAAGAAGTTAGTGAGTACAAATATAGACACTTGGCATATATTTTTCTAAAATCTCTGCACACTGGGGAAATTTCTAAAGACTACAGGCTAGTAAGTATTATACTGGGGTATAAATAGGGTAATCCTGCAGATGCAAGTAACTATAGGCCAGTAACCTTGACATGTATCACAGATAAATAATGAAAGCATTTATTAGATATTAAATTAGATTAACTTCATTAATCCCAAAGGGCAAATTTAGATGCACACAGCAGCAGAAGCATAAAAAGAAAGATACAGGCTCACAGAACAAATAATACAACCAACCACCCAACCAACTGACTCACAGACAGATAAATATTGTACTGAAACTGTAACAATAAATTTATGGTGTTTAACCATTTAATTTGTGATATTGGCAGTGAGCACTGAATTGCCTAATAGTAGCAAGCAGAAAAAATCCACATAGGCGCACTTCTTAGAATACTGCAGTGAAATGAGCCTGTGGCTAAAAGTGCTCCAGGAGAGAGGGGATTTTTCATTATACCATCCAATTTTCTTACCATTATTTTTTCCATAACAGCTTCAAGTGTGTCCAGGCTTTCTTGATAAATTTGTTGAGGCATTGTGTGTCTTTTGAACTCAAATTGCTTCCCCAAAAGACTACAGCACAGAGCAGTACACTGGCTACTACATAATGTTAAAACATTTCCAGCAGCTTGTACTTACACCAAAAGACCAGTGTTCCTTCAGGAAGTAAATTCTGTTCTGGCAATTCTGTTCTATCACTCCATGATAAAGGAGAATGTGGGGACATCAAGATGCATGGTTTCAAGTTTTTCCCCAGACGATGAGGAAAAATGGTGTTAAAGGCACTAGTAACATCAATGAACACTATCCTGATGGTGCTGTCAGCTTTGTCCAAGTGGGAGTTTGCTCTCAGGGAGCATCTGTCTGATAGGCAAATTGCAGAGCATCAAGATGCTCTGAAACTCATGACTTGTTATTTTGGATTATCTGGGTGAAAAGAATGAACAAGCTTGTGGGGTTTGTTGGCCTGCTCTCACCACAAAGTTTCTAATGTTCAGATGCTGTAATGATTTTTCTGTAATTACCTCTCTATTTCTAACAGAAAAATATTCAGCTGGCATGGGATAAAGTGTGTGCTTAATATTAATTGCCCAAACTCTTACTGCTGAGGAAAGCTGTCATTAATTAATTATTAATTAAAAGACACATTTGGTACATAGCACTTATGGATGTTACAGAGATGCCACAGAGGGGCTAAAATACAGTTTTTAATACTATATCAGAATGTCAACATTTACATATATACTATAATCTATATCAGAAATTCACACAAATGAGTGGGCTTTAGATTAAAAGTCATTGTTTAATCATGTTTGATGAAAAATATATTTGACTACTACCACTGTTCCGTATATTCTAAAAGTAATAAAACTTTAGTGTCTATTTTGTTTTGATGTTTTAAGTTGTCAGGAGTGAATGGTGTTAATTCATATATTTTATTAGTTTTCTGTTTTTGCAAATTTAAGTTATAGATAAGATTCATCACAACATCTTCCACTGGATTGTGACTTATTTTGTTTTCATTAAGTAGGCTTACAATCACTAAGTCATAAGCAAATTTTAAAATGCACCTATTTTAAAAATGTACTGCAACAACCATTAGTGTACAGAATATACAACAGAGGTGAAAGAATATATCCCTGAAAGGACAATATGGATAAGGAAAGCATGTAAAAACAGATGATCATTGACGTTTGCTCTTTGAATCTTGTCTGTTAAATAGCACTGGTCTGCAAAATTAAATAAAAAATTTTAGGTGTTGTTTATCGATATGAGGTTGATGAATCCAAATCTAACAAAATAATTGCATCTTTTACATCCAGTTTTTGAGAGATGAAGGATTAAAATAAAAAAAAACTATGTTACAGAAACAATATAACATATATTTTTAAAATTGACTATTTAGACTTGAAATAAATATAAACGTGTAATTGTTTTAAATATAATTATTACAAAAATCAGTCACTTGGTATTCTATAAAAGTGTTTCACAGGCGAAATGACCAACAGATATCTGTTAACATAGACTTACTTCTCTTTCCACTATGATGTCTCTCCATTTGAGCAATATCTTGGTGGAACCTCTCTCCAGGTTGATCAAGTATTAGGCAGGAAGAAAGAAGTTGCAGTCGTGGCCAAAAATTTTGAGAATGATGCAAACATTGATTTTCACAATTTGTTTTTATGCTTCAGTGTTTTTAGATATTTTTGTCAGATGTTTTTATGGTATACAATTACAAGCATTTTATAAGTTTCAAAGGATTTTATTGACAATTATATTAAGTTTATACAAAGAGTCAATATTTACAGTGTTGGCCCTTCTTTTTCAAGACCTCTGCAATTCACCCTGGCATGCTGTCAATCAACTTCAGGGCCAGATCCTGACTGATGGCAGCCCATTCTTGCATAATGCTTGGAGTGTATCAGAATTTGTGAGTTTTTGCTTGTCCACCCACCTCTTGAGGATTGACCACAAGTTCTCAATGGGATTAAGGTCTGGGGAGTTTCCTGGCCATGGACCCAAACTGTTTGATGTTTTGTACCCCGAGCCACTTAGTTATCACTTTTGCCTTATGACATGGTGCTCCATCTTGCTGGAAAAGGCATTGTTCGTCTCCAAACTGTTCTTGGATGGTTGGGAGAAGTTACTCTCAGAGGATGTTATGGTTGTAACAGTTGAGGCTGTTATCGACCTCTCGAACCCTCAGGTAGCACGCCAAACACCAGGTAAAAGTCCAAGACTTTTTATTATTATGATAATAAAGTGCACTAAGCACCCTCCACTCCACACTACACATACAAATACAAATAATCAATAATTAAGTACAATAATCACTCCTCCTCTCCCAGACACTTCGCCACCCTTCCTCCCAGCTCAGCTCAATGTCTGGGCTTTCCCAGAGTCCTTTTATACCCCCTGACACGGAGGTGTTCCTGTCCCACAATCCACAAGTCCTTATTACTTCCGGGTCAGGGTAAAAGTCCGTTTCTTCAACCTGGAAGCACGTCATTTCTTCTTGTCATGTGATCATGACACACTTCCGGGTTATAGGGCACGTAAGAGTCCGACAGCCTCCCTACAGTGACTCCCGGTGGTCCCCAAGGTATCCAACAGGGCTGTGCATAAAAACTACAAGGTCCATAAGGCCCTGTTGGAATTCAGGGAACCTCCATGCTGTTGGGAGGGTTCCACCACAGGTACCATTCTTTATTCATGGCTGTGTTCTTAGGCAAAACTGTGAGTTATCCCACTCCTTTGGCTGAGAAGCAACCACACACACGAATGGTCTCAGGATGCTTTACTGTTGGCACGACACAGGACTGATGGAAGCGCGCACCTTTTCTTCTCCGGACATTCTTTTTTCCAGATGCCCCAAACAATCAGAAAGGGAATTCATCAGAGAAACTGACTTTACCCCAGTCCTCATGAGTCCAATCCCTGTACCTTTTGCAGAATACCAGTCTGTCCCTGATGTTTTTCTTGGAGAGAAGCGGCTTCTTTGCTGCCCTTCTTGACACCAGGCCATCCTTCAAAAATCTTCGCCTCACTGTGCAGATGCACTCATGCCTGCCTGCTGCCATTCCTGAGCAAGCTCTGAACTGGTGGTTGGTAATTGGTCCCCAGTCCAGCGGCTGAATCAAGTTTAGGAGATGGTCCTGGCGCTTGCTGGACTATCCAGGGCACCCTGAAGCCTCCTTCACAACAAAAGTGGAAATGTTTTTTTTTGGGATTCATTTTCATTTTCATTGCAAAGAGGGACTTTGCAATTAATTGCAAGTCATCTGATCGCTCTTCATAACATTCTGGTGTATATGCAAATTGCCATCATAAAAACAGAGGCAGCAAACTTTGTGAAAATTAATATTTGTGTCATTCTCAAAACATTTGGCCACAACTGTACTCAACTAGTTCCTGTTAGTTTTATGCCTTTGTTGCCAAAGGAAAATGTGGCACACACATTTTTCTGTTAAAGGAAAGGTGTGTATTCTTTTACTATTTGCTTACCTGTTACCTAATCAACATTCAAACACCTTGTGTATTTCTATAAAAAAAATGTAAGCAACAACTTTCTCTTTTCTGGACAATGAAAAGACCGCTTTCTAACTTTCTAAGTATAAATTCCTGGCTGTTTTGAAGAAATAAGATGAGCGAAAAAATGCTGAATGAGAGCAAAAAATATGCAACAAATACAGTACCTTTACTTGATTTTGGGTTGTTTCCACCTCACCAAACATTAAGAATTACTCCCATTTTTCAATTCAAAATATACTTCAAATAATATTTTGAGCATGAAAAATACATTTTCCATACAAAAAAATGTACCTTATTTTAAAACAAATCAACACTTTTATTTTTAAAATTGCGTTTTTCGTTGGATGTGATATCATTTAGAAAATGTTTGTGGTACAAAAATACCAGTTTCAGAAATGGATCCAGCACACTTAAATCTATAAAGTACACCGATTTTCTTATGAAAGAGACAAGTATAAGGGTGGTCCAGATCTAATTATGCAACTTTTAATGAAATGCAGGAAAACAATGCAAGACAAAAGAATTGTTCGAAATATCTTGTAATAAACGAATGCAGGGCAGGTGCTGCCATCTATTGGCAACAAAAAGAATTTTTTTGTGAATTCTCTATGTAATAAACTTAATAAGTTATAGCGTAATGAAAACTGCATAATTGCATATTCAGATCTGGACCACGTATAGTCACTACAATTTAACGGAGAATGTAAACTACAAAAGAGGGGCATTACCCTTGTGATTTTACATACTTTGTCAAGGACATTTGATAGAAAAATTCCAATAATCTGGCTCAGCAGAAGTTTGATTCATTTTAACCCTTTCGATATCTTAGGTTGTTTCTGTCTCCATTTTAGGCCTTAAACATCACCAAAATTTTCTTCTATTAAGTAAATACAAAATCTCCTAAAATAGCTTCCCATTGATCTTAAGAAATATATTCTTCAAAAGGATAAAGGATTCATTTTGATTATTCTCTGTTTACAGGTATTTTTTGATATACAGTGCATGTGTATTTGAATTACCATAACAACTCTCCCTTAAGATCTTTATAGCTCCAACTATAAATTAAACAACTGTTTCTGATGCTTTCTCATTTGATTTTGCTTCTTAGTATGTTGATCAAGCATGTATTATAATTCTTGGAAACAGACATAATACTGCTTTTAAGTATTTTACTTGTACCGTGTCCCAGTTAATCATGTGACTGATTGAGCTTGTGTGTACGTGTATCAGAGATCGTAGGTCCTTCTTTCTGACAGCATTTCAGTATTCTTCTATGTGTGTTGTGAGTGTTTTTGATGTTTGTCCCACATATGCAGCTGGGCATGCACTGCATGGTATACTGTAAACTGTGTTCAGCGTCTCTAATGCAGATTTCTTGCTTTTGTCATTAAAAAGAACAGTCTGCAGAGTGGTTCCAGGTTTATGGGGAAAGACCAAGTCTAAATTAACCCTGCTCACCATCTCACTAGTGAAGGTAGCTGCAATGAGCTATTATCAAAAACTGCGTGCCTGTCAAGCTGGTTATCCGAGTACATGTTGCTGGACAGCATCTCTAAGGGAAGATGACAAGCTGAAGTAAGAAGTATATTATTTTTAAGGAAAGTCCCTTGATATTATTAAAATTTACTGGTAACATATCAATATAATGTAGAAGGAGACACGAAATACTGGAGAAAAACTGGGGAGAACATGAAAATCCACACAAAAATAAACATAGTCACAATGTAAATCCAAGTACTATGAAGCATTAACACCATCTGCTATGTCATTGTAACAGTCATTTAAAAAGAAGTAAATTAATTACATTGAAATTGAAGCACCTTACTTACACATACAGTATATGACACAGCTGAATATCTATCACATTTATGTAGCTATCAGGTTACGCTATAACTACATACTATATACTGCTACAGTACAGTATATAGTATGAATACAGAGCATGTCCTCAGTAAGTGTACAGTGTATCTATTTTTTCAGAAGGTCTATTATGTTTAATTGCCTTAAATAATACTTTTCAAAGTATGAGAGGTTAACTCAGATCATTATCAACTATTGCTGTTTTGCTGATTGCATAATGACAATAACAAGTCAATTTTAAAAAATATAAGGACAACCTACAAAAAATACTACAGTACAATACATCTGTAAAATTAAAATAAATACACTATACCTTTTCAGAGCAACATTTAATATTTAGAAAAGCATTAATCCATTTTTACAACTGGCTTCTTTTCCATTTGAATTATGATGGAGAGAAATGAAATAGGTATTGTGACTAAATTAGTGTATGTCATATGAAGTGATTCTGGAAATTTCAGAACAAAACAACAAACTGGTAGGAATTAATGTTATTAATGGGATCGCTACCTGGGGACATGATTGGGTGTGACGCCAGGGCTGGTTGGGTTCTCTGGAAATTCCTGGAATAGACATGATGAAAAGAGGATGAAGTGACTGAAATAAAATAATACAATGCAGAGATTAATTAAACAAGTGTTGCAAAACAAATCATTGTGATTTTTGATAATCATGGAAATACCATACTCCAGGATATTTTACATAATAAAAGACATTACAGCAATGCAAGAAATCAAAATATCATATGTTTAAATCAAGACTGCTAAATCTCTTCCATTACCAATTGGCCATAGTTGAACAAATAATTAATAGACATATATTGCTGGGCTCCATTTATGTTAATCAGATTTAAGCCTCTTTGTTTCCTTTCTTTTTAAACAAATCTGTGCCTTTTTTGTACTGATTATGCAATTAGTAATTTGTAGGGCTGGGAATTGATTAAAAAAATAACTAATTAATCACATAAATGTATGTAATTAATAGCAATTAATCACATCTAACTTAAAAACATATAATTATAAAATTAATACATAAACCATAAAGTAAATACACTCTGAATCACAAATTGAATGTAGAATCAACACAAAGGAATAAAAAAAAACAATGGCATAGTTTAAACTTAATAACCTTAAATCTCAACTTTTAACATAATACTACTTGTGAAAGTAAATCCTGAATTTGAATGCCTTCCTAAAAGGCAAGTTGAAAAGAAGAGAAAAAGAAAACAAGGCCAATGTATTAATTATCAAATTGACACAGCATATGAGACACAGACGTGTCAAAGTAAAAACTGAATGATCGAAATGAGAGGTGACTTTGAATGCACTGCTGAAGACTGATTTAAATGAAAGAATAAGCATTTTTTAAATGGGCATACATTAAAACTTGTGTTAAAACTCTGTAAATACTGTCTTTAATTGTTCATTGCCTTCAAAGACTTGATGATTATACTCTGCACAAGTGTTTTTCAACTGGTGTGGCGTAGAAATAAGTGTAGTGGCCAGGGGTCCTGACCTGAGATAGATACGCTCCTCAGGTTGTTGAGACCTGATAGGGAGCATGGAACTACCTGGAGAAAGCTGACATATAAGCAGCTCTGTGATCGCCGTTTTGCAGGTAGTTTAGCATGTGTATAGATTTAATGCTTTTTTGGTTGATAGAATCATGCCTTGGGATTTTTGGGGTACAAAAAGTGTGCCACCACAGAAAAACGATTGGAAAACAGCTGCTCTACTAACAGGTTTGCTAATAGCACGCTAAAAAACATCCCCGTAACTGCTATCTTGTTTTAAAACTGACACTGTGCATTACTTGGACAGCTATGTTGCGTTCTTTGCATAAATTAGCAATGATACCGCAAACTTGAACATGGGTAGGTATAATCATTACACTTCTGTTTTGAAGACTTTTGTAATTATATTAGGGCAGTCATCACTGTAAGCTGGCTGGCAGACTGGTGAGTTAAATACAGAGATACAACAAACTTATTTTGGATTTAGTGTTGGTCAAAGAACTTTTTTTAGCACTTATGTGATAAGACTTTGATTCGATCCTCTTATAGAAACATGAAATGAAGAAGAAAAGTGTAATTTTTACTTTCGCAGTCTTTCTCTGGCATTACTCTAGGACCCGTAAACCTCCCTTCCCCACCCTCTTTCCTTCTACTCCCCTGCACCTGTGTCAATATGTATAAATGAAGAAAATTAAATCAGTGTTACGTATTGACATGTAGCATATCATTTTGAACCACATAATACAAAATAAACCTTTAAGTGAAATTTTTATTTCATAAAATTTTTAAAGGTAGTCTTTGAATATGGTACTGGATGTGTATGTCATTCTTTAGGTACACACTTAGCCTATTTGTATTATTTTTTTGTTATGTTAAAAAAAAATAAAAATAAAAAATTGATGAAAACGTTGCCATGACCAAAGCACCATCTGAGGTGTTTGTCTTTTTGCCGGCTTTGGATGCAACAAGATTTTTTTTTTACGCGTTAAACAAGCCATATTAACTGCAAAAATTAACACATTAACTCTCCCAGGCCTAGTAATTTGTAAAGTTTATATCTGTATCTACATCTGAATTCATCACAGCACTCTGTGTCTGCAATCTTTGAAGAGTGCTATGTAAAAATAAATTGAATTGGCTAACTAAACAGTCCATTTAAGGGACACAATTTTGGAACAGGGTGTAGCTAAAAATAAAACATGCTATGCTATTTTCTTAAGTGAGAAATAAAACCTTTATACATGCAAAGGCGTGGAATATTCTATGTTCAGTAAAACCTCTTGTTAAACTCGAGTACTACCAAGTAGTCATTATAAACTTGGAAAACTTTACTTTTTGTAGAGATTAAAAAACAATAATTTTTATTCATTAATATTTATGGGTCATCAGATTTTTCATTTTTAAAAATATGATTCAGATAAAGTTACATTTTTCAATGTTTGTGGCACAGTGCCATATTATTTAGAACATTAGAACATTATAAAAAGTTTGATAAGAATATTTGAGTGGATTATAATGGTGCAATTGTCTTTGTATCCTTGTGGGATTATTGTTGCAAAATAATGTGATACAAGTTGTGAGGCAGCAGTGTTAACCATTGTGCCATTGTGCCTCAAACAACAAAAGACACAGATTGAATAAATACCACAAAAGAAAAAAAAAATATATACAATAAAGATAAACTTACAAAAACTAAACAAGATACAGATCACTGTGCTCACTAAGTTCTACTCCTGTAAACACACACTGGCATGTGTGGGACTGGCTAATTCCACTGTCATGGTTCTGGGTATGGCAGGAATGTCTTTTTTGTCTCAGATGTATCTGTGTACACACTTTGCACTTTCTTTGTCCATCAAGAATAAAGAAACACCTTGTAAATAGTGCTAAATTTGTTGTTTTTATCATTTCACAGCGCATCCTGTGTTTTTTGTTGGGGGGTCCTTTACAGCTTGCTTTGGGAATTGCAGTTGCACACATCACTAATTTGCATGTTTCCTTAATGACCAGTAAATGAGGAGAGAGACAGATCTTCAATTCAAAAGCTCAGTCGTGTTTGCATGCTGTTTCTTCTTCTTTGAACCCTATAGTGCTATGGACCATCAGACGCTATAGTGGGAACTTTGTTTAGTCCAAATACAGGTGTTTGGGATGTTGTGAGCATACAAATGTGTACTTGACATTTGTATTACAAGACACAAGTTACTTAAGATTTTTATGGGTGCTATATTGTTTGCTGTTGTTCAATCTGGGTCTCCATTGAAGAGCACTGTATCTTGAATTTTGTAATCTCCATTCTCCATGAAAGTAATAAAAGGTTTTCTTGGTCAACTTAATACACAACATGAACTAACAGATATAAAAATAGATTTCTGGATGGAGCAGATTTTTCAAAGCTTTAATAAACTGCAACAAAGAATGTGCCTTTGCTGGCACTTAAATAGTTTCTTTCCGGTAACCACCTTCTGTTCTGACGGATGACAAATTTTATCGAATTCTTTCAAAAGTGTTCCACACTAAAAGTACAGGAGTAGTGAATAACATACAGAAGAGAATTAAAAAATGATAAATGCTGTCTTTACCTGGTTAGTGATGCATATTTGAGGTTGCTGGTGAAAAAAATGACACTTAGGTAATAAAACTTTCTGAAAATAAAAAGATTACCAGAAAACTTTTTGTGGGGAAGAGTTGATAACTACATCTAAACACTGCTACACAGCATGAAATTCAAATACTACATGATGAAAAGATGCTGATATTTTGTCTTTGCCATTCAAGGGGTGTTTTACAAGTTTTTGCAGTTTCATTTCAGATAATATTGTTCTCATCTTGGTGTTATAATAGCCAGCTTGTAAAATAAAGACCATAATTAAATGGACTGGGTAGATGAAAGAATTAAGGGGGATGTGCAAAAGAATAGTTGTTTTAAAAACTGAGGTCAAAAGCCAGGGAGCAAGATTGATTGCCAAAAAACAAAAATAAAAGTATGCATTTCAAAAGATCCTAACCGTAACTATGAAATCCTTTCCTTAACAGTAACAAGTCTTCACCACTATTACATAATTTAGTTTATTTTTTAGCATCCTAAAAGAGTAGACACAAAGATGTCACATGGAATGACAGCATCTATCATGTTCTTAGCAATGATAATTATAGAAGAGCATTATTGTGAGAATTAATTCCAAGATTTCAGTGAAATAGCATCAAGATATAGTAAAAGATAATATAAGTCTCATATCCATAATGAATTGAAGTTGTCCGAACAATAATAAAACCATGACAGATGTCACTCAGGTTTTGATAAAAAAAAAAAAACTTAGGGTCACCATTAAATAATAAAAGATAGAGTGCCTTAGATGAATATTGTAAAGCAGGATTTGACCAGAAGATGAGCAAAAAAAGACAACATTCATGGCCAAATGGAAAAACTAAGGTCAAAAATACCAGAAATTCAATTATCTCATTACCAAAGCCCAAGGTTCATTCCAAAACTCTTGACTCAAAAAAGAGCAAAGCAAAGATTTAAAAAGAAACTAGCGTCATAAAGACCTAACCATACAGTAAATGTCTGAAGCAGAAAGCCCAATTAGTCTCTTGTAATATTGAAAAAAAAACTGGATACTTATTTTACTACAATGCCATCTTTTATACTGATCATGTGATGACAATGTGTCACAATGGCTGGGATCACACAGATAAAAATATAGGATTCTATTCAACACAATATGGACATGAAAAACCAGATTAAAAATCAGCAGTACCCAGAGTGGATATCTAATTTTAAATGGAAATTGGATAACATCCATGACATAACAAACGTACACAGAAACGCCAATAAAATTGTATAAAAATGTGCATAAATAAATCAGAAGATGGTAAACACAAAAATCATAAACATTTTTGTGTTGTTGTTTTGTTTCACTGCTTGTAGTTTAGCACTATATAGGAATGCCTGTCCATTAGTTACTGAAGAAGGAGTTCAAAGTGACTAGGGTAAGAAAATTCCTACTTTATAAAGTGACCCAAAGGTGGTCTGGGGTGATAGCATTCAGGAGTTTGAGGAAGTGGAGAGTAAAGGAGGTTGTTCAATTGACATAATTCTGCTTGCATTACAGGGTCCTTATGAAGTAATGAAGCGTGGAATGGCTGGGCAAGACACCTTCCTAACCCCAGGATTTAATCCTGCCAGAGGAAACATATGGTCCACAAGGAGGTGACAGCAACTATGAAGGAAAAAAGGTCCACAAAGGTGGTAGGGATAAAGCAACAAAGAGCCTGGATAAAATGAGAGAGGGTGATGGAGATTAAAGACACATAGGCTAATGGACCACAAGGGATTAGGTTCTTCATCCATTCTGTGTATTGTGTTTTATTAAGCCAATCTGATCAGCACATATGGAAAAAGTTAGAATTGCTAAATTGTCAACTGTGCACCTAGAGAGGAACCCTGAAGTTCATCCTGAGCAGATGTTCAAAAGCTCTGGGAGAGGGCCAATACTTCTGGTGGCACAATCAGGTGCTTGAGGTTATTGCAGATGAAATTAGCAGGAAAGTTGGCATCTGCAAACTAGCATGACCCATTAGTCAGAAATTCTTGTTCATGAGAACTGGATAGCATTTCAGCTCAGAAGGTAAATCAACGATAAGAATTTTAGCAGCAGCATGGGACTGGTGGTTAATAGTTGATCTGGAAAGACAACGGAAGCTCCCACAGCACATTGCCATAACCTCTTTGATGCCAAATATCCTCCACACATCACAGTCAATAAACAGCATCATTCCTTTGGAATTGACAATGCTATGGCAGGATCAGCTGGGGTAGGTCAACAAGAGGAAAATGACCAAGTATGAAGTGTCAGACAGAGAAATCAAAGGTATGATGATTAATATTGCAGGACGTATGCACTAACAAGTTGTTTTTGTGATGGAGTGAGTTGGATGAAGTGGTGGAGTGTGTACAAAAGGGAGAGAGAGTGGTAATTGGAGCAGATTGCAGTGGACATGTTGGTGATGGGAATAGCAGGGATAAGGAGGTGATGGGTAGGTATGGTGTCAAGGAGAGAAATGTAGAAGGTCAGATGATAGTGGATTTTGTGAAAAGGATGAACATGGACATGGTAAATATGTATTTTAAGAAAAGGGGGGAAAACAAGGTGATGTACAAGAGTGTACAAAGATGCATACAGGTGGATTATATCCTATGCAGTAAAGACAGTCTGAAGGAGATTGAAGACTGCAAATTGGCAGCAGCGGAAAGCGTAGTTAAGCAGCATAGGGTGGTGGTCTGTAGCATGATGATGGAGATAAAGAAGAGGAGGTGAGTGAAGGCAGAGCCAAGGATCAGACAATAAAAAGTGGAAAAGGAAGGCTGTAAGATGGAGTTCAGGGTGAAGGTAAGAAAGGCACTGGGTGGTAGTGAAGAGTTACAGAATAGCTGGGCAACTATAGCTGAAGTGGTAAGGGAGACACCTAGGAGGGTGTTTGGTGTGACATCAGGACAGAGGAAGAAGGATAAAGAAACATGGTGGTGGAATAGGGCAGTACAGGAGAGTATACAGAGTAAGAGGGTGGCGAAGAAGTGGAATAATCAGAGAGAAAGTAGATAGGAGTACTGGGAAATAAGGCATAAGGTAAAGACAGAGGTGGTGAAGGCCAAAGACAAAGGCGTATGATGAGTTGCAAATGAGGCTGGACACTAAAGAGGGAGAAAAGAACCTGTACTGATTGGCTAGGCAGAGGGACTGAGCTGGGAAAGATGAGCAGCAGGTTAGGGTGATAAAGGATAATGATGGAAACGTACTCACAAGCAAGAAGTGTGTTAAATAGTTGGAAGGAGTACTTTGAGAGGTTATGCTGAACTAGCTATATCAATTATAAAATGGATAGGTGAGTGGAGAGATAATAGAATACTTAGTTAACACATGGTTGCAACATTGAAAAAAATTGCAAAAATCATAGTTTTTCTCATTTAAATAAATGCTGTTAAAATATAACAAAATATGGCATTGCTGGTAAATATTAATTTAGATAAAAAGACATTATAGCATTATATTTTTAGGTAATACATTGGATATCCTGGAGTACAGTAATTGGAGTTATTGTGGAAATTTATTAACAGCAGAGTAGCGAATGAATAACATATATATATCTAATACACATTGTCTTAGATATGTCAATGATTTATTACGCTAATTAGCTTACCAATAAAAATAATAATAATTGATAGTAAATTGCTAACATAGAGACACTTTACAGTAGGTGGCTATTAATGAATGTTTGTGTGCCAAGGTTATGAGTTTATTATGATTTTGAGGTTAATATGTCATGGTGAAGTGAAATTTATTAATAAAAAAAAGATCACAGAATGTCGAGGAAGAGTGGTATCTCTTACTGTAAAGTGTCACAAAGAACTTAGATAATAGTGTAACATATATTACATTTTAAAAAGCATATCTTAAATGGAAAAATTCACTTTTAAAAATATATACTTTAGTTTTTTTGTTACCAGCTTTGTAAATATAGCTCTGATTGGATGCACATACTGCTTATATATTTAAAGGCAAACAGCTTAAAGATTATATTCAAATATAAAATCAGAAAAAACAGCAATTTCTTCTTAATTAAAACTGTTATGAACTGCACAAAATTGATTTAAGGTAAAAATATTTAATGTGTTTAAGAATATACACTGAAAATATACCTGTAATCACAAAAATAGCATTACACTTTTATGACAGTCAAAAGCAAATCTAAATATTAATTTAAGATCATATATACAAAATATCAGATTATGCTGCCTGCTTTCTATACAGAATGCATGAACTGAAAGTTCAACAACATCTAGACAAGGACACAAAATGTAATTAATCACTGTTAAGAGGAAATATTAAAAAGAAATATTATATGCACACTGTAATATACTATACTCCAAACACTTACCTTAACTTACCATTGTTAAAGATTTGTGACACTGAAGACATTTCTTGAACTGCATTTACAGGACTGCATGCCACATGATTACAACAGTTTTAAAAATATTAACAAATACCCCACATGCAAAGTCATTGTTCAGGAGTTAAATATTTGTTAGTGTGGTGTTTGCAATTTACAGAAGATGGCTATTGTTTTTTTCTCCTTCATTACCTAAAAAACAATTCTAAACTTTTTGCATGCTGCTGAACTTGTACTTTTCAGTTTATAATTTTTGTAGTAGAAAATCTCTGATTTTGCAATTATTTTAAAAAAAATAAAAATTAGTACTCGATATATTTAACAATTAAACAAGTAAGCTGTACCCCAAATTTTTTTACTCAGTTGAGAAACATTTATTTGTGCATTTCATGCTCTCATTATAACAATTACTAATAAAAATACCCATTGCCAAACAGAGAATTGGACATATACTGTACATTATGTGTACATAATTGCTCAATATTTTATTTAATTCCACACAAAAAAAATGGAAACAAAAAAGAAACACAAAGTTTTAACTGTTCAGCTTTGGACACTATAGCTTCTATAGTCCTTTTCATTTAAGCAGGATAAAACTAGATGTAATTAAAAAGCAAGAACTGAATGAATAATGTAAATACATAGTTAACTATATTATTCATCCATTGAAAATGTATATTTTAATAATTAATTGCTTTGCAGACACAAAGTAAAATCATGTTATACTAAAGGTTCCCAAGGTGCTGCTTTGGTTCAAACTATATATAGTACATGCAACAAATAGTGCTTTTTAAGATTTGTGGAAAATTATGTCTTATTGATGTCTTAGATGTACCCAAGCCTTCTGGGGAAAAAATATTTTATAAGTGACAACTTCTATCATTTTATAACAATACATTATTTCACTTTGTACAGCTTTTATTGCTTTATTTAGGATGTGTGTTTCAGTGTAAATTTACTAAATTGATTTAATAAGAACTTTGCAAGACAAAATTATTATATCGAGCAAAATTACATTCGTCAACCGTGTACATAGACTTTAAAATATTATACAATGAATGAAAATTCATGAATGGATGGTGTAAGGGACGGCTGGCAGCTCAACCCAGCTGGGACGCCACAAGAATGGAAGGATGGGGGAAGGCAGCTATTTTTGGATACTGCCTCCCCCAAGACGCTAGATGGCAGCTCCCCTGGAGTATAGTGGTGCCCTGGATTCCCACAGGGCATCCTGGGACTTGGAGTTTGCCATCTCAGCCCTGTTGGGTGCTGTGGGTGGCACCAGGGGGTGCTGTGGACGAATCAGAGGAGTCGTGTTTCCCTTATAGCCCGGAAGTACTAGAAAGACATATGGCCGGAAGAAGCACTTCCAGGTCAAGAACTATATAAAGGACTGCTGAAGACCCAGCAAGCCGGGTGGAGGTGGACAAAGCTTGCTGGGAGGTGCGGATGAGAAAAGAGAGGGAGAGAATCATGATTAGTATATTGTATTTATTTGTGTTATTGTGACTGTGGTACTTGAGGGCACTATTTAAAGAAGAAAGCAAAATTAAACACCTTCTTAGTGCTTTTACCTGGTGCCCTGAGTGGCAATCTGTTGGGTTTAACACTAGATGTAATAGAAACCACAGCATAGATAGAAGTGTGTACACTGCAAGAGGTACACATGTCGTAAATGTAGAAAGGACGGTCCTTGCGTGTGTGTGTGAACTGTTAACATTTGAATTTGATGATTGCATATAGCGCTGAACTGACCTCTCTGTACTATTCTTTCCTCTGAATGTCCTGGAGTACAAAAGAAACACCACCATACAGCAACATGTGGGGACTGGCAAGATTGGGGAAAAAAAACCACACACACAGTCACTGATTACAACCGCAAGATGTTATACGAATGAATATGAATAATATGAATAATGTTGCATCTGTGCCACAATGTTTTCCGAAATGTACTATACAGGTCATAAAATGAATAATTCCAAATATCATATATACCTATGTCTCTGTGGTTTTTTTTTGTCAGTTAGGCTTTGACATCAGGGACCGTAAGGTGCATACTAATTCAGCATGAACAGGAACATTCAATAAAACTGAATAAAAAAAAATCAAGTGACAGTGAGATATGAATAAAGCAGATTCACCAGCGTTTGTGTGTCAGCTTTTATCCATCCTGATCAGAGAATGTTCAGTTCTATTGTCTCAAAACACCACTCACATCTACAGTTATTCCCAGTTTCAAATAAAAACTAACAGTGTCAGATCCCTAGGGTGGTAGTATGTATCGTGATCGTGACGGAGAGAATAAAAGAAAAAAAACGCTAACTTTTACAAGTACTATAAATGTACACCAGCTGTTACAGACGCAAAACAAATGTATGTGTTTATTATATAATATTAACAATAAGAGCAGCTCCCTACTGAAAATGGTAAATGCAGGAGGCAGTCAGGATCGAACTGGGGGACTCTTGATTACAAGTCAGCAATTCTTACCGCTAAGCCACAGATGCTGCTGTATCATCCTTGAACCTTTGTGAAGGTGTTTATTTGATCTTTGGACTTCAGGCTTCACACATTATATAATTTATCATTTAACAATGTTAAAAAACATTTCTGTTTTAACAATGTTTTTACACAGATTATTGTAGAAATGGAACACACATGAAATTCACGTGTTCCAAATAACAATCTTTTATTTCCACTCTAAAACTCCAGCACTTCACTCCCAGATAATCAAAGCATGAGCTAGGAGAACTTTGTGCACATTCTGTGGCGATGGGGGGATGGAATAGCAGTCTGCTTGCTGCTTGTCTTTATCGGCACATTTACAGGACAAAAGACGCTGACGGAGAGGTGCAATGGGATTTAAGGTGGGCCGGATCTACGAGTTTTTTCACAGGCTTTGGTAATTCTAGTGTTAAAGAGGCAACGGTGCCACCTAGCGTCCACAATGGATATGTAAGTTTATATTTAAAAGTCGGGCATTAAAATTTATTGGAATAAAGGCTGTAAGCATAAAGTATGATTATAAGAGATGATTTTGAGTTTAACATAGACTAGTATACATTTTTAGGGAAGACAGGCAAAACTGAAAGGAGGAGTAGTCATTTATTTAAAATTGGAATTGAATGCAAGTTTTCTTTCATTAGATGATGAGCCATAGCTTTGTGAGGATACTTGAATTCTAGTAGAGAGGAATAGGGTTTGAATTAGGCATACAATAATGTAGAAAATGGTTTTAATTTCCATACTGTATGTGTAATACTATTAAAAGGCATGTTTTGAGTAGGATATTGAAGTCTTGGGAGATGTGAATTAGCCAAACATTAACTGGGATAGCCTCACAGAAAGCAGAGCATAAAAACTTGAGATTTGGATGTACTCAATGACTGCTCTTTACCACAGTTACAAATGCACCAAAAAGGAGGGAAGCCTGTCTAGATTTAGTATTCTGTAATATTTAGGACCAGTAACGGCGCACTGCACGATAACATGCAGTGAATACACTTGACTTGAGCATTCATAATTTTCATACTTTTTCTCTGTACATTTAGCATTTGTTTGCTCAGAGGTTGATGCACCTGCTGCTTCCTAAGCAACTCTTCTTTTCTTCACACTAGCAGTTTTATCTGCATCTTTTCACGTTAAAACTGATTAAGTTAGTGTTTGTGTTGCAATTACTTAGTACATTTTCTTTAATTTTTCCCTTAAGCTGGCAATTAAGTCTTTAATCTGCCTCAAGAATGATTTAAGATATGAGGAGGTAGGGGAAAGTGACAGCGAAGGTGGTAGGGATGAGAACAGCGCCCATACGCATGCGCTGCACAGCCACCCTGCTAGACGCTGAGAGTTGATTCTACAATAAAATAAAATAAAAACAAAAAGAGGAATAACTTTGGAGGTCAATCATCACCCCAAAAGCTGATAGTAGACGTCACGTAATATATGTGTACCAAATTTCAGGTCAATAGCTCAAACAGTTTGCGAGCTACAGGGGATTTAAAATTCTGAACAGACAAACAGACAGCCACAGTAGCGTATTATATATAAAGATAGATGGAGGGAAATATTGCACAACAGGCAAAAGATGACTCTTTAAATATTTTAACTGTCAAGGAGGTTAAGAATATTAGGAACAGTAAAGAAGACAAAGAATACACAGACAGTGAAACAGATAATTCTTTGAACTATGTATTTCTGCTTTATGTATGTGAAGAAGATGATAACCTCTCAAAATTAATAGGGATTGCTAGGGAGGTACTGATTGATTTTGAAATTGTAAGGGAGAAGTACTGCTGAAATAAAATAGGCTGAAATCTAACAAATCATCAGGGGCCTCATTTATAAAACCTTGCTTATACTCCATACTAAAATGTTGCCTCCACTTAAAAGACAGAAACAGTATACACACATAAAAATCAGATTCATACAACTGTACATACACGACATGCCATGCCAAGTTCCTTTAAAAAATCTCAAATCATTTTAAAACTATGTTGCAATGCATGTGATTTTATCCACTCTTTGTCATCTCCTGGTGTATAAGAAACCTGCACCATACAATCCTTTCTAAATCTGTATATTTGTAGAGAAGCTCTAAACATATATAGGCAGCAGGTCAGGAACAAAGCTGGACGGGTCAGTTTAAACCATTTTGTTTCTCAAACAAACCTTTTTCAGAATGTTAGGGGTGCTCAACCTGATTTTGCTCCATTCCAAATGTTTTAATGTGTTTTTTTTTGTTTGTGGTTTTTATTTTGATTTCTGACTTATTTATAGACAATGTATTTATGACTATCAAGTATGGCTACTTGCTGTGTGATATTATGAGTGCTATTTCAAATAAAAGGTCAGCAAATAGTATTTGTTTGAGGAAAGGCAAGTTTGAGATGCCCCTCCCTAAAAAGGGTCAGAAGACCCTGAAAGATGTATGAGATTTAAAGTACCAAAAATATGGACACTGTCATCATGTAACCTAGCAATTCATTAAAATCCTATAAAATGGCGCTTTTTAAAATGTTTTGAAATTCACTAACCATCCTGTGTTGAATGTAATGCTAATCTATACATATTAATAAAAGGCAAAGCCCTCACTGACTCACTGACTGACTGACTGACTGATTGACTGACTGACTGACTGACTCACTCATCACTAATTCTCGAACTTCCCGTGTAGGTGGAAGGCTGAAATTTGGCAGGCTCATTCCTTACAGCTTACTTACAAAAGTTAGGCAGGTTTCATTTTGAAATTCTACGCGTAATGGTCATAACTGGAACATATTTTTTGTCCATATACTGTAATGGAGGAGGCGGAGTCACGTATCGCGTCATCACGCCTCCTACGTAATCACGTGAACTAAAAACAAGGAAGAGATTTACAGCACGAGTCAAACGCGGGAACGAAGGTAAATGACGTTAATTTTTGACTGTCTTTTAATACTGTGTAAGCATACATATTAACACATGTGCAATTAAACGTGTGCATTTACGGGGTGATTTCTCAGGCTTAAAAGCTCGCCTTTTACTAAAAAGGTAAATGCAAAACTATTTTCAATCATTGTATGATCTGCTTCTCACAACTGAAGGCACCGTGGCTGATGGTAAATGACGTTAATTTTTGAGTGTCTTTTAATACTGTGTAAGCATACATATTAACACGTGCAATTAAACGTGTGCATTTACGGGGTGATTTCTCAGGCTTAAAAGCTCGCCTTTTATCAAACGCGGGAACAAAGGTAAATCACGTTCTTCACTGTCTTTTAATACTGTGTAACCATACATATTAACACATGTGCAATTAAACGTGTGCATTTACGGGGTGATTTCTCAGGCTTAAAAGCTCGCCTTTTACTAAAAAGGTAAATGCAAACCTATTTTCAATCATTCTGTGATCTGCTTCTCACAACTGAAGGCACCGTGGCTGATGTTACGTCACTTGCTGTCCGACCATAAGCGTTACCTGCTAGGTAACCCGACACTCACTTCACTCCCTTTCGGGAATCGAACCTCTGAGGTTTTCTTTTGTTCTTAATTAAAATTTAAAAGCAATACTTCACCGCTGCTAAGCCCCTCTAGCGCTGACGTCCGAGGTTCGATTACCGTAAGCAAGTGCAGTGAGTGTGTAATTACATTCACGGCATTCGTAGTCTGATTCACAATCTGATTGTATGGGTGGTTACTTCCAGGTAACGCTTATACTTGGCCACCAAGTCAGGTCGAAGTGATCACTCGAGTAAAGGCAGCTTCACAAAAAAACTGATCCTTAACAAACTGTTATTAGTATATTTTCCCTCAATTTAAAAACGTTTTATTTTCTTCTTAATAAAAATTTAAAAGCGGTACTTCGCCGGTGCGAAGCGCGTGGATTTGACCGACTGACACATAGAGACATATTCATGAGTGCAGGTACTTCGGAAAGAAAGCACCGTGTAAACCTAAAGTTTAAATTAACTTCATAGACCTACAAAAGGTTGCCATTCATTTCAGGCAAGATTGCTTTTCTTCTGTACAACTATACGTTGCATTCTCAAGAGTGTGCTTGCACGGCTTCAGATATATATTGTGACAGACGACCGGCTTTGGACTCCGGCCGTCACCCCCAGGCCGCTAGGAGGAGCCCTCCGGACAGCATATTTGTGCCCCGAATTCCAGCAGGGCCTCATGGACTATGTAGTGTTTTGACACAGCCCTGCTGGATACCTTGGGGGCCGCCAGGAGTCGCTGTAGGGGGGCTAGTGGGCTCTGGCATGCCCTATAACCCGGGAGTGCATCTCAGTCACGTGACTGGAAGAAGCGATGTGCTCCCGGGATGAAGAAAAGGACTTTGCCCTGACCCGGAAGGAAAACGGACTTGTGGGTTTGGCTTGGAGCCACTTCCGGGTCAGGGGCTATAAAAGGACTCTGGGTAAGCCCAGACACTGAGCTGAGCTGGGAGGTAGGGTGGCGATGTGTCTGGGAGTGGAGGACTATTGTTAAAGAAGAGTTTATTCTTAGTATATGAGTGTGGTGTGGAGAGTGCTTGGTGCACCGTATAATTATAAAATAAATATAATTTATACTTTCACCTGGTCATCAGAGTGGTACCTGAGGGTTCGAGAGGTGGACACGAGCCTCAACTGCTACACTGGCGTAGTCGGCAGGAGTCTCTGGCCGTCTGGAGGCAGAGGATCTGCATTAAATATTAAATTCGTGGTAGCAGAGAACCCTAGAAAGGTCCCTCTTGAGGCCGCAGAGGTGAAAATCCCACCCGCGAGCAAGAGCGCTGCAGTTGTGAGCCGTCCTTTAAAACAGACTATGGGGAAAAAATCTGGGAAGAAGACTGGAGCTAGCCAGAAGACTTCGGTCCCAGACGGGCTGGAGACGCTATGGTCTTACCTGACCGGCAGTGAGGAAGACCGGGCGCAGCTCAAAGCAGAGCAAACCTGAGCGGGGCAGCAGCCGGAACGTTGCCGCATGGCAACTCCCGAAGATTATTACAGGGAGTTGGAGAAAGACCGCCTACGTTCCGAGGTAAGTGCTGGGGATGCACACGAACCGCCGGGAGCTTCTTTTTCTCTGTTTGCAGAGGCCTGTCTGCACGAAGCGGACAAAGAGCACGCCCACCTCACCTCTAGGCAAGATGGCCGCGAAAACAAGAAGGCGAGCAGTTCTAGGAGTCGGCAGAGGAGCAGCCCATACGCTGACAACGTTCACGTGACCTCGCGCGATGGCGACCGGGAGGAAGGTCAGTTGCAAGCCTTCGGTGAGGTCAGTGCTTCCCCGACAAGTCTGGGCTCCCTGAAGGGGAAGGGGGCGGCGAGCGAAGCAGCGCCATTATTAAATAAAGAGAAAGAGAGACGGAATGTGACTGAAGGATCTGCCGCTAAAGTAAAAGAGGCAGATCCCAGTCGGCTTGTTGTAGCCACCCGTCCCTCAGAAGACTCCATGTCCCAGGAGCCCTTGCGCTCATCAGCAGAGCACGTGCCAGGAAAGGACGTGCTCATTGGTTCCCGGTCGGCAGGTGACAAAAACAAGGAAGTGGCCTTACTGCCGGCCGAGACAAATAACTTTATAAACTTGCAGGAGCTTGAGAAATGTCTCGCGCCCCTTTACGCTTTCTTCCAGGGACTACAGGAGGTGAAGGAGCGTGTGGAGGAGCTGGGAGCTGCAGCCGAAGCGCCGTTGAAGGGACTGATGACGTACCTTCGGCGGTTAGGCCGTGAAGCCCCGGCCTCGATTAATGCGGCGGTGCAGGTAGGTGCTCTCTGTACCGTATATCATAAGGGGACGCAGTGTGAATCGGCACCGCGTTTAATAAGTAGCGGTTGCCAAAGCACTGTGAACCCGACAAGGGAATGTGGCACCATGACGGAGTGGTCGGTTAATTGTCCGTTAGAACCGGAGCAGCGGTATCAGACGCTGCTCGGGACTAAGGCGGACGTTAAAAGCCCGACCCGTGTGAAAAAGGGGTTGCCGTTGGTTACTGAAGGGGCGGGGGAAGTACCGATCGTCCCGGGACAGCTGAATAGTGCTGTTACCCGGAGCGATGCGGTACTAATGACGCCGCCTCCGAGTTTATATAGGACAACGGGCGTGCAAACAGCAAAGAGGCTCTCTCTTTTCCATAGAGAGCCTCACGTTGTGCACAAGCCCCAGAGAAAGCAGGAGATCCCCACACAGAAATGCGGGTCTCCTAACAGGGAAAAGAAAAGGGCTGAGAGCAACAAAGCGGCCGTTAAACCCTCCTTGGCGGAGGACAGGGTGGAGCTGACAGAATTCCCGAGGTGTTTCCGGTCTCGGGAAGAGAGGCCAACAGGAGGACGTCGGCGGTGCTACAACTGCCGGCAACCGGGCCATGTGTGGAGGAGTTGTCCCCGGAGGACAGGGGAGCAGTGGGATAGCAGATACACCGTTCCCCCAAGGTTCGCTGGGGGGTCTCGACAACAGAGCCACGGTCCGGATAAAGCGTTCTCCTGGAGGAAGACGTCCCTCGCGGGAATCAACGCTCCGCCCCACTGGTCGTCGCTAAGGGGGAGGGACTGTGACAGACGACCGGCTATGGACTCCGGCCGTCACCCCCAGGCCGCTAGGAGGAGCCCTCCGGACAGCATATTTGTGCCCCGAATTCCAGCAGGGCCTCATGGACTATGTAGTGTTTTGACACAGCCCTGCTGGATACCTTGGGGGCCGCCAGGAGTCGCTGTAGGGGGGCTAGTGGGCTCTGGCATGCCCTATAACCCGGGAGTGCATCTCAGTCACGTGACTGGAAGAAGCGATGTGCTCCCGGGATGAAGAAAAGGACTTTGCCCTGACCCGGAAGGAAAACGGACTTGTGGGTTTGGCTTGGAGCCACTTCCGGGTCAGGGGCTATAAAAGGACTCTGGGTAAGCCCAGACACTGAGCTGAGCTGGGAGGTAGGGTGGCGACGTGTCTGGGAGTGGAGGAGTATTGTTAAAGAAGAGTTTATTGTTAGTATATGAGTG